>NC_088703.1:4872316-5037316 GCF_028017835.1 Emys orbicularis | reverse complement strand
TGAACACACTGAAGGTAGGCAGGAGGCCCAGCAAGAGGATCTCGGGGTCCTGGGACACCCTGTTAGCTGGGGCTCCAGCCCCTCCCACGTCACTCCAGTTGCAGAGGTTTGGGTGGGGGCCTCCTGAGCTCAGGTACAATTGTCCCCCTTTCCCCCCGCCCTCGCCAGCCCTGCCTGGCCAGGCTGAGGGCCCCGCTGGAGGCAAAGGCTGATCTCAGGCATTGGCCAGGGATCCCAGCGATTTGGGTCACTTCTCGGCTTTGCTGCAGACGCCCTGTGGGATCCCATAGCTCTTTAGGGGCAGGGATTGTCTCACTCTCTCTGTGCAGCGCCCGGCGCGACAGGGCCTTAATCCCGGTCACTATGTGTCTGGGCAGCGCCCGGCGCGACGGGGCCTTAATCCCGGTCACTATGTGTCTGGGCGGCGCCCGGTGCGACGGGGCCCTGATCTCGGTCACTGTGTGTCTGGGCGGCGCCCGGCGCGACGGGGCCCTGATCTCGGTCGCTGTGTGTCTGGGCGGCGCCCGGCGCGACAGGGCCTTAATCCCGGTCACTGTGTGTCTGGGCGGCGCCCGGCGCGACGGGGCCCTGATCTCGGTCACTGTGTGTCTGGGCAGCGCCCGGCCCGACGGGGCCCTGATCTCGGTCACTGTGTGTCTGTGCAGCGCCCGGCGCGACAGGGCCTTAACCCCGGTCACTGTGTGTCTGGGCAGCGCCCGGCGCGACGGGGCCCTGATCTCGGTCACTGTGTGTCTGGGCGGCGCCCGGCGCGACGGGGCCCTGATCTCGGTCGCTGTGTGTCTGGGCGGTGCCCGGTGCGACGGGGCCCTGATCTCGGTCACTGTGTGTCTGGGCAGTGCCCGGCGCGACGGGGTCCTGATCTCGGTCGCTGTGTGTCTGGGCGGCGCCCGGTGCGACGGGCCCCTGATCTCGGTCGCTGTGTGTCTGGGCAGCGCTCGGCCCGACGGGGCCCTGATCTCGGTCGCTGTGTGTCTGGGCGGCGCCTGGTGCGACGGGCCCCTGATCTCGGTCACTGTGTGTCTGGGCAGTGCCCGGCGCGACGGGGCCCTGATCTCGGTCGCTGTGTGTCTGGGCGGCGCCCGGCGCGACGGGGCCCTGATCTCGGTCGCTGTGTGTCTGGGCAGCGCCCGGCGCGACGGGGCCCTGATCTCGGTCGCTGTGTGTCTGGGCGGCGCCCGGCCTGACGGGGCCCTGATCTCGGTCGCTGTGTGTCTGGGCGGCGCCCGGTGCGACAGGGCCCTGATCTCAGGTGGGCACTACCATAATGCAAATAAATAATAAGAACTGACTTCTTCATTAGTGGTTTGCTTTATGCCAAACCAGAAAATCCCAGTGGTTGAACTAGTCTGGTCTCTGGTAGTCAGAATAGGTGGCTCAGATGCTAATAATTCACTCTTACATAGCCATTTTCATTGCTAGAGCTACATTTGTATCATCACCCCCATTACACAGATAGGAAAAACTGAGGCACAAGGAAATCGCTCACTCTCTATCACTAAGCTAGGACTTGAACCTGGGTATCCTGATGCTTAAGCAGGTGCCTTAACCACCAGGCAGACCCTCCCCAAACTTTGCAGGCCCCCGTGACTGTTTTTTATGAATGGATTCCAGCTGCACAGGTTCCTGCCTCTCACCTTATCACACACACAAGACATGGATCACCTGGCGCACCTTGAAAGCCAGTTCCCAGTCCTAGATTCCTACTGGTTTGACCGTACCAAGATTACCCTGCTGACTCACCATATCCCATGGGATTTAAATTGGCTTTGAGTAGCCCTGGGGTTATTACGAGCATCTATTTACCCCACAGCAGCACTCAGAACATACAGGGCCGTGGGCACTACAAAAGCCCAGAAGAAGATTTATCGAGTTTAAGGCCAAGAAGGGACCATTAAGCTACCTGCGCTGATCTCGCAGGCCTCAGAACTTCCTCCAGTCCCCCCCCGTCCTGCGCCCTGTGACTTGGGTTTGTCTAACACATCTCCAGGAAGGCCGCCCGTCTGCACTCGGAGATGGAGAATCCACCACTTTCCTTGGCAGCTGATTCCACTGCTCAGTCACCTTCGCTGTTAAAAATCAGGCTGCAGGTCTCACTGAAATGTGTCTGGCTTTAACTCCCAGCCGCTGGTTCTTGTTCTGCACTAAATGAAAGAGCCCTTTAGCACCCGGGAATTTCTGAAACACTGTCAGCAAGTCACTGCTCAGTCTCCTTATCAATAAACTAAACAGCCTGAGCTCAGTATAAGGCATTGCAGCCAGTCCTCGACTAATTTCCCTGGCTCTTCTCTGCACCCTTGGCAATTTTTCCTTGCCCTGAAGCGCTCACGAGGAAAGCCTTCCAAACAGACCCGGCACGGAGCTCTCTGCCTGAGTCTGCACAGAGCCTGAAACGACAGCTCGAAGGCAGCCCTCCAATCAGCTCAAGGCGGCGTTGGCTCTGAAACCTACTGACAGTCCACGTCGATGCTGTTAGCATTGGCCGCTGCTCATCTCAGCTGAGGCACTCCAGGGTTGCAGGAGTGGGGGTGGGTGGGAAAGCGGCTGTATCGCTTTAACCGCAAGCTGGCACATCCCAGGCAGGGCTGGAGACATGATGCAAGTTTCAGAGCTGGAGGCCTAGATGCAGAGAGGGAGACGGAGGAAAGTCAGATGCAATTACAGCCCTGATGAGCAGGAAGGATTGTAAATCAATAGTAGCTAATAGGGTTGTAAATAATTGAGCATGGCTGAGATTGGAGCCTAATCATGGGAGCGGTAAGCAATTTAGATATCATGTTCCAAAGACACGAGAGAGGCACTGGGAGGCCCTGATTGCTCCGAGCAGCATAATAATTCCTGAGGCTTGCAGCCAGAGGTGAGTGTTGCAGGCCAGTCTGGGAGTCTGAAATGCGGCTACGTCTGGGGTGGAACAGAGGCCAAAGGTTAGCAGCTGGGGCTGGGAGAAAGACAGAACAAGAACCAGTGGCTGGACGTTCAAGCCAGACAAATTCCCATTAGAAATAAGGCACAAATGTGGCAGGTGACTGGCTAATTCATTAGCTAATTCCCTCGACAGCCCAGTGCATTTCCTCAGACCTGGATAGACAACTGGCAATCGCTAGGTGGCTGGCTCCACGGGGGGAGGCAGATTGCGGGAGGGGGCACACACTGGGAAAGGGGGTGCACTGGGCAAGCCAAGGGGGTGCAACGGGCCACATTAGCAGGATGCAGAGAAATGGGGGGGCTGAGAGGGAAGCCTGGACCATCAGCTGCGAGTGTCTCTTGGGCTGTGTCAGAATGGGCCATGCCTTGCTCCGGATCCGGGGTACACTGGGCTCAGCTGGGTCCCTCTGGCCTCGTCTCTTTCCATGCCCATGAATGTACATGGCCAGGGGCAGCCGGGCTGCGAGGGAGCAGTAGGGAGGGCAGCCACGCAGGGACCTGTTTACTCTTCCTCTTAGGGGAAAGGTATTCAAGCCGGGAGGCTGGCTAGTAAAGCAGTCACGGTGCTTTATGGGCTGGCTCAGCGCAGGGACTCTGCGAAGAACAAGAAACAGGGACAGGGGAACGGAGCCAGGAACCTTGCGTGGGGGGAGCCTAGTAGGAGTCATGGAGGGAGCTCCGGCACTGGGGGGGGGCAGGAGCATCCATGGGGAGGAAGCTCAGACTCACTGGGGGGAACCCAGCCTCAGGAGTCACTTGGGGGGGCAGCCCAGAGTCAGTTTGGCCCCTTTTCCTGCCACTGAGTGATGGGGCAGCTGCCCTGGCCTTTTCCCTTAGGGGGGGGAAACAGGGCTGGTCTCAAAGGGGGGTCAGGGGGCTGGTTTTGGGGGGGGCATTCCCCATGCTTTTAGCGCTGGGGTTTTCCTTGTGCCGTATCTTCCCAGCACAGAGAGTGCCCCAATCCGGGTGTCGCAGTGTCCAGTCCCTGCCCCCACCCCGCAAAGGGACACAATAAACCACCACGCCGCAGCTCCTGCCTGCCCTGACCCGCCCCCCCCCCCCACCCTTCTGAGCACAGCCCCCAACCCAGGGCAATGGACGTGATATTATGGGTGCTCACAGGCACAGAGTGAGAGACGGCCCCTGCCAGCGCACAATCGAGATACGCAATGGGTGGGAGGGGAAACTGAGGCAGGGAGCGGGCAGTGACTCGCCCGGAGAGGCTGATAGAGCTGGGACCAGAACCTGGGTCAGCTGAGCCTTAACCGCGGGGTGATGCTTCCCCTCCAGCTGGGGGGGGGCATTGATTCACTTCCATTCCTGGGGCAGCCCCCGGCTTTCCCTGGGTGGCTCCCAGCCAAGCTCTCGCCAGGTCCAACGCGGCTTAGCTGGCGACGACCAGCGGGAGCAGCAGTGCATTGGGGGCAATGGGTGCTGTGTGGTCCCGCTCCCCCAGCCAGGCTGGCTGCTGGCCAGCACCCAGCACCCACGGCCAGTTGCACTGAAGAGCACTCCCCCGGATGACCACTACGTGGTGAGCTGGCACCGGGAATCCCAGCAAGGGACTCGCTGCCTCCAGCGGCGTCTACCTGGGAAGGGGCTTTGACCTCCCTGCTGGAAGGGGGCAGGGGCTGTGTCTGGCCAGGCTGTCCCAGACTCACAGATCATGCCCATTCTTTGTCCCGTGCTGTCCCTGGGGGGAACCCCCTTCAGTGCGACAGCCTTTCTCGGGGGTCCACTCTCTCCCAGGGGTTAAGCTCCTCTGCCTCCTGGAACTGCACCTCTCTGAGCCTTAGCACGTCTGCCTCTCGCCGTGGGCCCCCTCAGGGAGTCCACTCACTCTGGACCCCCGGGGCTTCCACTCCTAGAGGGAATAATGCCACCCTGTTCTCTAGCCCGGAGTGACTCTCAGCCAGCGTAACACAGGAGGGTTTATTGAGCGTCTGAACACAGCACAGGAAACGCTCAGGGCCTCAGGGCTGGCCTCCCTCAGCACAGGACATTTAAGTCTCCCCTGCATCCAGGAGGGCTCTGCCTGCTCCCTCTCTCCAGTCCTGAGCCCCCCTGCTTCCCAGCTGGGCATCTGATATCACCAGCCCCAAGCCCAACCTCTGTCCATTGTCTTCTGTCCAGGTAAACAGGGTCGCCTGGGCCTCCTCTCCTCTCTTCTGTCCTCTGGCCCCCTCTGGCTGGAACCGACTGGTCAGGTCACTGGGGTCCTCTCTCCACAGCCCATTGTCCTCCCACTAGCCAGAACCGGCTGTGACTTCCGAGCTGGGCCTCCCGGTCACCAGTCGCTGGGGTATCCATTCTCCAGGTCATTGACCGGGGTCCCAAATTCCCTCTCCGATCCTCTGTAACAACAAACTCCCTCTCCCCTCACCTCGTGAAACCAGTAACACCCAGGGAAACTGAGTCCCACCCCCACTGCATCCAAACCATTGAAAAAAAACGAGAAAAAAACAAGAAACCCCCCCACTCCGTCACATCTCTCCCCACTTCGAGTCTGAACGGAGCGAGGTCACTTAGCCAGAGACCTGGGGAAGTTCAGGGCCCCCGCCCCGTGATAAAGCATCGGCTATAACATTGGCACGCCCCCTCACATGGACCACCTCCATGTCATAACCCTGGAGGAGCAGGGCCCATCTCAGGAGCTTGGCATTAGCCCCTTTCATTTGGTGCAGCCACGTCAGGGGCGAATGATGAGCGTACACAGTGAAGCGCCGCCCAAATAGATACGGCTGCAGCTTTTTAAGGGCCCACACCATGGCCAGGCATTCCTTCTCCATGGCCACATAGTGCTGCTTCCGAGGCAGCAGCTTCTTGCTCAAGTACACAATGAGGTGTGTCTCTCCCTTAGTATCGGTTTGCATCAGCACCGCACCCAGCCCTGTGTCTGACGTGTCGGTGAACACCAGGAAGGGTTTGCTAAAATCCGGGTTTACCAGCACCGGGCTTTGGATAAGTGCCCCCTTCAGGGCACAGAGAGCCCTCTGGCACTGCTCAGTCCAGACCACCTTGTCCATAAGGGGAGCTGCCAGGGAGCTAAAGTGTGGCACAAACCTCCGGTAGTACCCCGCCATCCCAATGAAAGCCTGGACCTGCTTCTTAGTCTGGGGAGCGGACCAGTCCTTGATTGCCTCCACTTTGGCCGGGTCCGGCTTCAGGTGGCCACTCCCCACCTTGTGGCCCAGGTATAACACCTCTGCCATCCCCACCTTGCACTTTCCAGCTTTTATGGTCAGTCCTGCATCCTGGAGGTGTCCCAGCCCCCTCTTCACCTGGGACACATGTTCCTCCCAGGTCTGGCTAAAGACACAGATATCGGCAATATACGCTAGAGGAAAGTCCTCCGTCCCCCTCAGTAACTGATCCACCAGGCGCTGGAAGGTGGCAGGCGCCCCCTTGAGGCAAAATGCAGGATCAGGAACTCGAAGAGCCCTATTGAGGTGGTGAAGGCGGACTTCGCCCTGGCCTCCGGGTCCAAAGGCACCTGCCAGTAGCCTTTGGTGAGATCCATGGTAGTGAGGTACTGGGCGCCCCCTAACTTATCTAGGATCTCGTCAGTCCTAGGCATGGGGTAGGCATCAGACATGGTGATGGCATTGACCTTCCGATAGTCCACATAGAACCGGATCGACCCATCCGTCTCGGGGACCAGCATCACGGGCGAGGCTCAGGGGCTGGAGGACGGCTGGATCACCCCGAAAGCCAGCATGTCTCCGCCCTCTCTCGCCAGGTCCTGGGCTGTTCCCAGTGACCCTGAACACCTGATGGGAAGGTTAGCTCCCGTCTCCACCTGGTTAACAGCCAGGTTAGTGAGCCCAGGCCGGCTGGAGAACAGCTGCCGTTCTGAATGTAGCACCTCTCTGATCTCAGCCTGCCGGACAGGGGTTAGCTGGTCTGAGAGGGGAATTGATTCCAGCGAGGGGTCAGCTCCAGCCTCAGGTGGGAGACCCACCCCTTCTTCTCCCACTGCCCACACACAGCCAGCACCAACTTCTCCCTGTCCCAGTACGGCTTCATCATGTTGACATGGTACACCCGGTGGCTGTGTGCCCGGTTGGACAGTTCCACCATATAGTTCACCTCGTTTACCTGTCTGATGACCGTGAAGGGGCCGTCCCAGGCCGCTTGCAGCTTGTTCCTCCTCACGGGGATGAGGAGCATCACCTGGTCCCCGGTAGCATAGGAGCCGGCATGTGCTGCGCGGTCCTACCAGACCTTCTGCTTCCTTTGTGCCCTGGCTAGGTTTCCCCTGGCCAAGCCCATGAGCTCCATGAGCTTTTCCCGGAAAGTCAGTACATATTCCACCACTGATTCTCCATCGGGAGAGGCCTTCCCCTCCCACTTGTCCCTCATCAAGTCCAGGGGTCCCCTCACTCTCCTCCCATACAGCAACTCGAACGGGGAAAACCCTGGATTCCTGGGGTACTTCCCTGTATGCAAACAGCAGGTGGGGTAAATACTTGTCCCAGTTCTGCGGGTGCTGGTCCATCATCTTTAGGGTCCCATTGAACCTCTCCACCAGCCTGTTGGACTGAGGGTGATATGCCGAGGCCCAGGTGTGCCGGACCCCACACTTCTCCCATAAGCACTGGAGCAGGGCCAATATGAAGATGGACCCCTGGTCTGTAAGGACCTCCTTGGGGAACCCCACTCTGCTGGAAATGGTCAGCAGCGCGTCAGCCACGGTGTCTGCCTCGATAGAGGACAAGGCCACCGCCTCGGGGTAGCGCGTAGCCAAATACACCACCACCAGAATGTATTTCTTCCCCGACCAGGTCGCCCTGCTGAGGGGCCCCACTATGTCCATAGCCACCTTCTGGAAAGGCTCCTCTATGATGGGCAAAGGTCTCAGAGCTGCTCTACATTTATCCCGGGCCTTCCCCACCCTCTGGCAGGAGTCACAGGACCTGTAGTACTGTTGGACAGCGTCAAAGACCCCGGGCCAGTAAAAGTTCTGCAACAGTCTGCGGCGGTACCTCTGGGGGACCACTACCTGCCTCCTGGCTTTCCATGGTTCTGTTTGCCCCAAACCAGCCCATTCCCAGTACAGGAATCCCGTCTCCCACAGGAATCGCTCCCGGCGGGCCTCCTCCAGGTGTCCTGCACCGCTGTGGCCACCAAGCGCCCTCAGCTTCTCTAAGGAGGGATCCTCCTGCAGCTCCATCTGGAATTCAGCTGCTGGGTTGGAGAATACAGCCCTGGTTGGTGGTGCCTCAGTTTCCCCACCTTGGGACAGAGGCTCCGGCCCAGCCCTGTCAAGCCCTACCCTCGGTGCTTTGGTCCCCCCTTCGGAAGGTCCCATGTCCCTCGCTAGCTCTGGCTCTGGATAAGGACCAAGGCGCTCTGAGTGCCAACCGGCCAGTCCTCCAAGACATTACCCATTAGCACCTCAGTAGGCAGGTGATTGTACACCCCAACATCTTTGGGTCCCTCCTTAGCCCCCCCCCCCATTTCAGGTGTATCCTTGTGTGACGAAGTGGGGGGTTTTCTTGTTTTCTGTGGAGTTTCAATGGTTTGCATGCGGAGGGGGTGGGACTCAGTTTCCCTGGGTGTTACTGGTTTAACGAGGTGAGGGGAGAGGGAGTGTGTTTTGCAGAGGACCGGAGAGAGGATGTGGGGACCCAGCCGGTGGCCGGGAGGATGGATACCCCAGCTACCGGTGACCTGGCGACCTGGTGACCCAGAGGCCCAGCTGAGGAGACGCAGCCGGTTCTGGCCAGTGGGAGGACAATGGGCTGCAGAGTGAGGACCCAGTGACCTAACCAGCCGGTTCCAGCCAGAGGGAGAAGCAGGAGAGGAGGCCCCGGTTTACGACCCTGTTTACCTGGAGGGAAGACAATGGACAGAGGGGGGCCTGGGGCCAGGGATCTCGGATGCCCAGCGCGCTCGGGGCTGGAGAGGGGAAGCAGGCAGAGCCCACCTGGATACAGAGAGACTGGGATGTGCTGGGCTGAGGGAGGCCAGGCCTGAGGGTCAGAGAGTTTCCTGTGCTGTGTTCAACTCTCAATAAACCCTTCTGTTTCATGCTGGCTGAGAGTCACTCCGGTCTAGAGAACAGGGTTGCATCAACCCCTTCGGGGGTGGAGGCCCCGGGGGTCCAGAGCGAGTGGACTCCCTGAGGGGGCTCACGGCAGAGACAGATGTGCTAAGGCTCAGAGAGGTGCGGATCCAGGAGGTGGAGGGGCCGGACCCCGAGAGAGAGTGGACCCCCGAGAAGGGCTGTCTCACTAAAAGGGGCACCCCCCACGGACCGCACGGGGCCAAGAGCGGGCACGGTCTGTGAGTCCGTGACACCTTGCTACAGGTGGGTGTGGTCCCAGCCTTGCCCCCTTACCCCTGTCCCAGTTCCCCCCCTCTATTAAATGTGTTCCAACGCCACCATGTGCATGTGTCTGTAGGTATGCGTGTGCATCCATGCATGCATGTGTGCATCCATGTGTATACAGGCATGGGTCTGTGTTTGCATCCCTGTTCATACCGGCATGCAGGCTTGTGTGCAGGTGTGTACATCCACGCATGCATGTGTGTTCATCCATGTGTGTACATGTGTGTGTGTGTGTGCATCCAGGCATGCATGTGTGTGTCTGGACGTTGTGCATGTGTGTGGACGTGTGTAACAGCTCCCAGTGCAGCCGGCGGCTCCGGCCCTTGCTGTGTGGCAGGCACATTAACCCAGAGTCACTCTGACCCGGGTCCTGCCAGTAAACTCCAATCTCTTCCCACAGCCCTGGCTGTCACCCTGTTATAACAGGGGAGGGGGCAGCATGCCGGACTCTGGTCCCCCCCTCCCCCCACCTTGCTGGGATGGGGGGCAGCTGGTTCCCCCCGCCCCGCTCCTCCCCTGTTCATAGACACATGGCACCCCTAGGCCTCACACCCACAGCACCCGCTTGCCCAGCGGGGACAGAGCACCGCTGTGGGGGCCTGGGCGATGGGCACACAGCCTCACCTCCCCCCACTGAGGGCCACGGTGCCACAGAGCCTGCTACACAGGAGGGGACTGAGTCCCTTAATATCTGTCAGCCACCCCTGGGCATCCCCCTGGGAGACAGGCCCTGGGGGCTTTGTGACTGGATGGGGACAGCGGGGGTGGGGAGACAGGACCTGGGGATTCAGGGCTTGAGGGCACTGTGAGTGGGTGGGGAGCGGGGGCAGACGAACCCTGGGAGTTCAGGGGGGAATGGGGTCTGGGGGCTCAGTGACTCGGTGGGGTCCAGCGGAGGGAAACAGAACCTGGGGTCTTGGGGCAGAGATCGGTCCTGGGGTCTTGGCTGGGGGGGGGAGACAGAACTTGGACGCTCAGTGACTTGTGGGGAGACAGGGCCTGCGGTCTCAGTGACTGGGCAGGCATGGTGGGGAGATGGAATTTGGGGACTCAGTGACGGGTGGGGGGCAGCAGGGGGAAGAGAGAACCTGGGGACTTGGGGGGGACCTGGGGGCTCAGTATCTGGGTGGGGATGGTGGGAAGGAGGTGGAATCTGGGGCAGCAGGGGAGGATGGGCTCAGTGACCAGACTGGAACAGCAGGGTGAGGGAAGTTAGAACCAGGGGTCCCATTCTGGGGGGGGACGGGACCTGGGGGCTGAGTGACCAGGTGGGGGCAGTGGGAGGGGGACGGGACCTGGTGGCTCAGTGACCAGGTGGGGGCAGTGGGAGGGGGACGGGACCTGGGGGCTGAGTGACCAGGTGGGGGCAGTGGGAGGGGGACGGGACCTGGTGGCTCAGTGACCAGGTGGGGGCAGTGGGAGGGGGACGGGACCTGGGGGCTGAGTAACCAGGTGGGGGCAGTGGGAGGGGGACGGGACCTGGGGGCTGAGTGACCAGGTGGGGGCAGCAGGAGGGACAGGACCTGTGGGCTGAGTGACCAGGTGGGGGCAGTGGGAGGGGGACGGGACCTGGGGGCTGAGTGACCAGGTGGCAGCAGCGGGAGGGACAGGACCTGGGGGCTGAGTGACCAGGTGGGGGCAGTGGGAGGGGGACAGGGCCTGTGGGCTGAGTGACCAGGTGGGGGCAGCAGGAGGGACAGGGCCTGTGGGCTGAGTGACCAGGTGGGGGCAGTGGGAGGGGGACGGGACCTGGTGGCTCAGTGACCAGGTGGGGGCAGCAGGAGGGACAGGACCTGGTGGCTCAGTGACCAGGTGGGGGCAGTGGGTGGGACAGGAGCTGGGGGCTGAGTGACCAGGTGGGGGCAGTGGGAGGGGGACGGGACCTGGGGGCTGAGTGACCAGGTGGGGGCAGCAGGAGGGACAGGACCTGGTGGCTCAGTGACCAGGTGGGGGCAGTGGGAGGGACAGGACCTGTGGGCTGAGTGACCAGGTGGGGGCAGCAGGAGGGACAGGACCTGGTGGCTCAGTGACCAGGTGGGGGCAGTGGGTGGGACAGGGGCTGTGGGCTGAGTGACCAGGTGGGGGCAGCAGGAGGGACAGGAGCTGGGGGTGTGGGGGGACAGGGGCTGGGGACGCAATGAACGGGCGGAGGGAGGGTAACTCAGCAGTGTGTTTATTGATCTTGGGAACAACAGCCAAGGGTGAATCGTCAGAGATAATGTTCACTGGGGGGGGGGGGGGGAGGAGGACAGGTGAAGCAGACTCCCCAGGTCAGTCAGGGTTTGCAGCCCCAGTGTCCCCCCTCGCTGGTCTCTGACCCACTCTCCGCTCCCCTACGCTAAAGCTAGCGGTGCCGCTCTGGAGCTGCAGCCCGGGGGGGGGGGGGTGCGCTGAGTCGCTGGCCGCAGGGCTCACAGCACGATGCAGAAGAGCCGCTTTTCGCGGAAGGGGTTCTCCAAGGAGGGCACCGGGGTCACCAGCGGGTCCTCTTTGGCGTGCGCCTCGCAGTAGGCCAGCAAATCCGCCGCCGCCTTTGACACCTGCCACGGGGAGGAAAGGGTTAACCACGCCAGCTGGAGCCCAGGGAGAGCACCCTCTGCTGGCCACAGAGCCACTGGGCGATCTCCCAGCCAGTGCTCCCCCCACAGCCAGCTCCTGCCCCACTCCCCACAGCGCCCCCTGCTGGGAGAGGCCGGGGCTGGAGTATCCGGGAGCTCCCCCCACAGCCAGCTCCTGCCCCACTCCCCACAGCGCCCCCTGCTGGGAGAGGCCGGGGCTGGAGTATCCGGGAGCTCCCCCCACAGCCAGCTCCTGCCCCACTCCCCACAGCGCCCCCTGCTGGGCGAGGCCAGGGCGGGAGTATCCGGGAGCTCCCCCCACAGCCAGCTCCTGCCCCACTCCCCACAGCGCCCCCTGCTGGGAGAGGCCGGGGCTGGAGTATCCGGGAGCTCCCCCCACAGCCAGCTCCTGCCCCACTCCCCACAGCGCCCCCTGTTGGGAGAGGCCAGGGCGGGAGTATCCGGGAGCTCCCCCCACAGCCAGCTCCTGCCCCACTCCCCACAGCGCCCCCTGCTGGGCGAGGCCAGGGCGGGAGTATCCGGGAGCTCCCCCCACAGCCAGCTCCTGCCCCACTCCCCACAGCGCCCCCTGCTGGGAGAGGCCGGAGCTGGAGTATCCGGGAGCTCCCCCCACAGCCAGCTCCCCTGCCCCGCTGCCCACAGCGCCCCCTGCTGGGAGAGGCCGGAGCTGGAGTATCCGGGAGCTCCCCCCACAGCCAGCTCCCCTGCCCCGCTGCCCACAGCGCCCCCTGCTGGGAGAGGCCGGAGCTGGAGTATCCGGGAGCTCCCCCCACAGCCAGCTCCCCTGCCCCGCTGCCCACAGCGCCCCCTGCTGGGAGAGGCCGGAGCTGGAGTATCCGGGAGCTCCCCCCACAGCCAGCTCCTGCCCTGCTCCCCACAGTGCCCCCTGCTGGGAGAGGCCAGAGCTGGAGTATCCGGGAGCTCCCCCCACAGCCAGCTCCCCTGCCCCGCTCCCCACAGCGCCCCCTTCTGGGAGAGGCCGGAGCTGGAGTAGCCGGGAGCTCCCCCCACATCATGCAGAGGGGATGGCATTAGGGGTGGGGCTTCTACAGCAGTGGAGACAGTGGCACGGGGGCGGGGCTTGCACGCCCATGTGAGGAGGAGGCGGGGGGGGAGAGTCACACCTTCATGCGGTCGATGTTCACCTCCAGCTTGAGCTGCTCCACCGTCTTGCGGGCCTCGGCGATCTTGGCCATGTTGTTGGACATGGTTCCCCAGCCAGGCGCTTGCCCTGCAGGGAGCCGGCGGGGAGGGGCGAGTGGAGCGGGGGGAGAAAGGGGAAGGGGGGGGGCAGAGAGAGCAGATGTAACTCATCGCGGGCTGCTGTCACCATCGGGACACGACTCCCCGAGCCCCAGGGCCGCGCCTGCCCCTCGCACGCTCCCAGCTCCCTCGTCTATAGGGGGCGCCAGCTCTGATCCAGCCCCAGGGCGGTGGGGACTGGCTGGCTCAGGCGGGCGGGCAATGGGATACGGGGCCCTTCCCCTCCAGGTGCTGGCTCCAGGACGGCTCCTGGTCAGTAGTGACAGAATCATCCGCGCTGAGTGGCTCCTATGTGAGGCATTGATGGGGATCTAGGGTGACCAGACAGCAAGTGTGAAAAATCGGGACACGGGGTGGGGGGTAATAGGCGCCTATGGAAGAAAAAGCTCCAATATCGGGACTGTCCCTATAAAATAGGGACATCTGGTCACCCTATGGGGATCTCAGTTACAGAGCACCCGCGTGCGAGCGGAATGGGGGGAAGATACACGCTCTCCAGCTGCATAGAGCTCGTCTTCCCGTCTGGGGAAGGAAGCAGAGTACATGTATGTGTATGTGTGTATGTCTGCGTGCGCCTATGAGCTCACCCTGCCCCCCACCCCGACCCTGAGCTCTCTGCTCCAGCCACGCCTCCCCCCAGCACGGAGCTAAACCTTAAAGGCAGCTCAGTGGAGCCGCTGGGCCGGGGGGGGGGGGGGGGGGGGCTGCAGATGAAGGGGGCTGGAGGCTGGCTGTGCTGGGGACCGCGGGGAGCCCACCGCCTCAGACTTGATCCAAGGAAGGGAAATTAGCCACACTCCGGGAAGAGGGGGAGCCGTATCTGGGAGGCCTGGTTAATTAGGGCCGCTCAGCAGCTTCCCCCTCCCCTCCAGCCCTGCCCGCAGGAGGCCCCTGATCAGCTATGCTCAAAGCAGCCGGCTAATTGCCCAGCCAGGTGCAGGGAAATGTCACCTGTTCCAAGGCTGGCACAGGGAAGGCCAGCACTTACGTGGCACAGCAGGGGGCACTGCATGGCTAGGAGCCCGGGGCAGGGCTTTTAAAAGGACGGTGCCTGCAGCCTTTACCCAACCCACCCGTAGCTGTGCGGGGACCGGGGGTGGAGGGTGGCCTGAAACACTGCGAATCTTGGCGGCTCTAGGTTCTGATCCGGTCTGTAAAATCCCATGAAGATGGCTCCGGCGGGGAAGGTCCCACCGATCAGGACTAGGAATATTGGGGTGACAGAGTCTCCGTCAGGAACGGGGGCCCGCCAGAACCCCTCGGGCAGAGGCAGTTATTAAAATACTAGGGAAGGGGGTGACTGGGAGGTTAGTGAAATGCAGAGAAGTTTTTCTAAGGGGGTCGGTTAGAGTTTGGGGGTGATACTTCAAGTCAAATCCGCTTGCTTTGTGCTGTTGTAAAGGCCCCCCATCCCCACCCCGACCCAGTTCTTCCGCACAGAAAACACCAGGGGAGATGTCTGGGCATCTCATTTGCACAGCACTATGAGCCTGCAGGGTGTATGCCGTTTGTAAGCGAGGAAGGCCACCTGCACGTGAAACAGCAGAGCTAAAGGTACATGTGTTGCTGGCGTGCGCTGGCACGCTGACGTGCATCCACGTGCAAGTTAGTGCCAGGGCATGTGTTAGTGCACGAATGCCTGCATGCATGTCTGAATGGATGTGTGTTCCCGGGCGCAGGTTCTTACGAACATTTGTGCCTGTGGGGATGCGGGCATGGGAGTGCATGAGTGTGCAGATGGGAGTGCAAGGACGTGCACATGTATGTATGTGTGCAAGGGCATGTGAGGAAAAGGGCTTATGGGCATGCGCCTGCGAGGACAAGACCACGGGGCGGGTATGTGTGTGCAAAAGTGTGCACATGAGAGTGCAAAGACTTGCACATGTGTGCATGGATGTGCACGAGTGTGCATGTGCATGCAGGGGGGGTTGCACACGGTGAGCGTGCACGGGTGGGCCCGTGCAGACACGTTCCCGTGCTGAGGAGATGTCCCACGCGGCCTGAAGTGCCAGCTGCATTCCTCTCACTGCCCCAGGCCCTCCCTAGCTTCACAGCTGCTGCGGGGGGAGATGCTGGTCCCTGATCTCTGCTCTCAGCAGGTAAATAACAGAGGGGCTGGGCCTCGGCTGCTTTGTTTTTCAGTTCCAGATCTGTCCCCCGCCGCAGGGACCTGGAATCTGACCCCTATCCGTTGCTGGAGGCACAAACGCCCTCCCTCCTTCCAGATCTGTACATCGAGCAGGACTCGTGCCCTCTCTGGGAGGGCCACAGAGCTCTTGCCCGGGAAGCCAAGCCAATGCATGGCGCAGTTGGCTCTGCGCTGCCACTGGCCTGCATGTGGTGGGAGGGCAGAGATGGGGCAGGAAAGAGGGGGCACGGGGGGTTATTACAAATCAAATCTCCCACGTGCCCTTGGACCACTCCGTTCCAGCGTGGTGAGTTGAGGCCCCAGAGCCGGGTGGAACGCGTGTCCCCTCGCCTCAGGAGAGTCCGGGGTTGGGTCTGGTTCTGGTGCTGACCCGAATGGATCGGAAGCTGCTGAGCCTGCAAAACCCATCCGGGAATCTCACTCAGTTTTAGGGCCTGCAGTATGGATCCCGACCTGCATAGAACTCACCTTCACCCGGGATTTGGGTTATTCGGCGGCAGCTCTTGGAAACAAAGGTGAGCAGGGGATAAAGAGTTTTCAGAACTTCTGGGGATAGATCGATCAATCTATCCCCGTACACCCCTCTATCTATCTATCCCCATACACCCCCTCTATCTATCTATCCCCATACACCCCCTCTATCTAATCTACCTATCCCCATACACCCCCTCTATCTATCCATCCATCTATCTAATCTATCCCCATACACCCCTTCTATCTATCTATCTATCTATCTATCTATCTATCTATCTATCTATCCCCATACACCCCCTCTATCTATCTATCCCCATACACCCCCTCTATCTAATCTATCTATCCCCATACACCCCCTCTATCTACCTATCCCCATACACCCCCTCTATCTATCCATCCATCTATCTAATCTATCCCCATACACCCTCTCTATCTATCTATCCCCATACACCCCCTCTATCTAATCTATCTATCCCCTTACACCCCCTCTATCTATCTATCCCCATACACCCCCTCTATATAATCTATCTATCCCCATACACCCTCTCTATCTATCTATCCCCATACACCCCTTCTATCTATCTATCTATCTATCTATCTATCTATCTATCTATCTATCTATCCCCATACACCCCTTCTATCTATCTATCTATCTATCTATCTATCTATCTATCTATCTATCTATCTATCCCCATACACCCCATCTATCTATCTATCTATCTATCTATCTATCTATCTATCTATCTATCTATCTATCTATCTATCCCCATACACCCCATCTATCTATCTATCTATCTATCTATCTATCTATCTATCTATCTATCCCCATACACCCCCTCTATCTACCTATCCCCATACACCCCCTCTATCTATCCATCCATCTATCTAATCTATCCCCATACACCCTCTCTATCTATCTATCCCCATACACCCCCTCTATCTAATCTATCTATCCCCTTACACCCCCTCTATCTATCTATCCCCATACACCCCCTCTATATAATCTATCTATCCCCATACACCCTCTCTATCTATCTATCCCCATACACCCCTTCTATCTATCTATCTATCTATCTATCTATCTATCTATCTATCTATCTATCTATCTATCTATCCCCTTACACTCCCTCTATCTATCTATCTATCTATCTATCTATCTATCTATCTATCTATCTATCTGTCTTCTTACACCAGTGCCATCTCTGTTGTATCTGGGACAGATGGCTCAGTTCTAAGAATGGGCAGAGATCTGGGCACGGAGGTTCATACGTTATTCTCAGGCTGGCCCCTGTCACTGGGGGAGTGCAGGAGAAGGAGTAAGTGTCAGCAGCGGGAGAGAAGGGTGGTGTAGAGATTAGGTGGGGGACCTGGGTGTCAGGACTCCTGGGTTCTAGCCCCAGCTCTGGGAGCAGAATGGAGTCTAGGGGGCCAGAGCTGTGGGGCCTGGGAGGCAGAGCGCCTGGGTCTAGTCCTGACTCACTGGGGGTCCCTGGGCAAACCCCTTCCTCTCTTTGTCCCTGACCCCCCTCCCTGAAACAGGGCGAAGGAGCCTGACGTGCATGCTGGGAAAGAGGCAGTTAGTCTTGCTTGGCAAAGGCTCTGAGACCCTTGGAGCGGAGGACGGAGAAGGACCAGATGCCCCCTTAGCCGTGATTGCACCCCAGCCTGGCATCTGCCCCCCGAGGGCAGGGAGACCAGCCCCCGCTGGCACTGCACGGAGCCGTCTGGGGCGTGGGGGAGATTTAGCTGCTCCCTGGCCGCTGGGGATCGTGGCTGTCGGATGCTCCGGGAGCAGCTGGGGATCCATGCCAGCTGGGTCCCAGGAGTTCCTGGGGGAGCGGGGTTCACTCCAGCTAACAGGGAGCCTTCGACCGCTCGGCACTAGCTGCCCAGAGGGGAGATCAGCACTCCCCATGTCAGAGCCCTAGCCCAGGGGGGTTTAGGAGGGGGTGGGTCACTTTGGAGGGGACATGGGGTGCAGGGGGGGTGCTGAGCCAGCTCCTACCTGTTGCCAAAGTGTCCGGGTCTCTCGCTCTCTCTGGATGGAGTGAGCAGCGTCGGCTCCCCTGGCACAGCAGCCTCTGGTGTGGAGCGTCTCTGAGTGTCACCTCCCCCTGCCCCCCGGGGGGCGCCGGCTCAGCAGGGTGGCTCGCAGCAGCTGGCAGAGTGGGGGAAGGCAGGGCCAGCACCAGAGCCCCGTGCTCACACACGGAAGGACAGACGGACGCACAGACGTGAGCACGCTCATGGCTGGACAGACGGGCAGACACGGCGGGACGGACACATAGACCCAAGGGCAAACACCCTCCCCCAACCCCTTGATAGACACAGACACGTGGGCACAGACCGACAGCCATGGGGCACACACACGGACAGCCAGATGGACCGGCGCACGTGGAAGGGTGGATGGACACACATATACACTCACACTCAGGTGCACGCAGACACCCCCCCCCCAATGGTTGGACTGACACACACTGGTGCAACTGGACAGCCAGACACGGAAGCCTTTGTGCACACACACACCATGTGCACAGACACACGCCGGCCCCATGCTCACACACGCTCCGTTCACAGGGCCTGTTCTCTGCCCCTTGTGCCATTATGTGGCCCAGTGCCAAGGGATGCCATGTGCCACCATGGAAGTGCCCTTCCCCCCTGCCTTCCCCACTGACCCACAGAGAATGTGGCCCCAGGATTCTGGGGGTGCTCTTCTCTCTATCACTGTGGATTGGCCTGTGCCCGGCTCCCCACTGGAGCAATCCCAGCCCCAGAGCAAGGGGTCCCTGGAGGAAATGGCTGATGGGCTGCAGCCCAAACTGGCTGTGTGTAAGTGGGTGCCTAATGGGCTGCCCGTATCCCCTTCGCCCTCAGCAGGCCAAAAGGCTCCAGGCCTTACCCAGACTCCTCTCGAGATATGGACCCTGGAAGGCTCCAGCTCACGGGCAAAAGGGCACCCTGAGATGGGGGGGCTACCCTGCAACTGCACTTGGAGAAGACAATGGGGGAGCAACAAGACCTTTCCAGTCGCATTCCCTGGTACCCAGAATCCCCTGGGGCTCTGCCCATCCCCTGCGCCCCGTTCCCTGTTACCCAGAATCCCCTGGGGCTCTGCCCATCCCCTGTGCCCCGTTCCCTCTTACCCAGAATCCCCCAGGGCCCAGCCAGCCCCTGCGCCCCATTCCCGGTTACCCAGAAACCCCTGGGCCCTCTCTGTCCCCAATGCCCCATTCCCAGTTACCCAGAATCCCCCAAGGCCCTGCCCATCCCCAGTGCCCCATTCCCAGTTACCCAGAATCCCCCGGGACCCTGCCCAGCCCCTGCTCCCTGATTCTCTGTTACGTGCAATGACTTTGCTTTGTCTCTCCCCGTCCCTGGCGCTGGGACCCCGAGTCCGATCCTTTGCACTCTGTGGCCGTCCTCCCCATGTGCAGCTCTGGCATTGCCCACATGGGGGCACCGAAGGACAGGGGATCCGTACAGCGCCTGGGAACGTGCCACAGACCCCAGAGCTGGCAGACAGCGGGCAGTGGGGTGCATGGGGGAGAGCGCCCAGGGTCTCTCCAGCTGAAGGTTTCCTCCTCCTGCCCTCCCACCCCATGGAGCTCACACCTGGAGAGGGCATGGGGGTCCATGCAGGGTGAGAGGGCCTTAGACATCGGTATAGGCCCTGCCGGGCTCGAAGATGTCCCAGAAACTGCTGGGATCTTCAGCATGAGCCGGAAACTGACCGGGCTCCAGGGGCTGCCCTCGTGTTTCACAAGAGCGTGCTGTGTGGGCAGGAAGGTGCCGCGGGTGAACTGTGTGCAGGGCTGTGGCCGGCGGTGCAATGGTGTACACGCTGCAGGAGGGCGGGGGGGCTCAGTGCCCAATGGGGAAGTGACAGCAGAGGCGCTGCTCGACCCGCAGCGTGGCAGCGCGTGTGCCCACGTGTGCTGCGGTGAGCGTGGCACACGCAATTGTGATGAGGTGGGACAGGAGCGAATCTCCGGGGGAGGCGGGAGATCGCGGCACGGGCCGTGCCCGGCCGTGCAAGGAAGCCGCGCCCTCGCAGAGGGCTCTGAGCTGGCTGGGACACGCGCCCCTCTGCCCTGGTGTCACGGGGGAGGCGGGCGCTCTCGGCTCTGAGCGCCAGCCCCATTGCAGCTGCCATGGCAGCCTTAAGGGCCTTGAGGGGCTAAAATTAGCCCCAGCAAATCCCAGCGGAGCGTCTGGAAGGGCCTCACGGATTCCAGACCGGGGGACGGGGGTGATGGAGGGCTAGAAAGAGAGGGGACGGGGAAAGGTGGGGGGGGGAGAAAAGGATGGGGCAAGGGGAAAGGGAGGAGGGGGAAGAGGTAGAGAGGGTGGGGGAGGGAAAAAGAGGGAGCATGAGTGCTGGAATCAGCTGGCCCCATTCTTGAGGGCTTTAGGGCCAGCTGGAGGGGGGAAGACGAGGCCATTAAAGGAGCTGCATGGCAGGGAGGGGGTCGCTGTGGGGGGCAACAGAGAAAGATGGCTAGAATGAGGGCAAATGAGCACCACAGGACCAATCCAGTTCATGGACCAGCTCCCATGTGCACCCTTCCTAGCCCCACATCCCTGTCCTCCTGGGACAGGCGGGGGGCATGGACTTCCTCCATCTAGCTCCTTTCCTGCTGTATCCTCCCCTGCAACCCCCCTCTCCCCCCCCCAAATTACCAGCCGGAAGCTCCGAGCGCCCGTGTGCCCCCCTAGAGGGTAGTGCCGCCCGGGTGTCCTGACACGTTGCAGCCACTCAGACCGGGACTCACTATTTAATTATTTGTTCTTTTTACTGTTTTCGGTCACCACTTACTGCCAAAGAGTCTGAGGCTTTATGTAGCCTTTGGAGCACCAAGCCTGGGTGACGCTGCCCTCCCTTTCCCCCATAGCCCACCCTGGAAACGGGATTCTCCTGGGCTTTCTGTCCCAAACGGTGTTTAATTTTGCCATTAAATGGCTGTCGCATCCCACCCCGGAGGTGGCTGCATTTCAGTGCCGAGGGAGGCATTGCTGTATAAACAGCTGCTGTGTTCCACCCCAGAGGCGGCTGCATCTCAGTACCCGGCAAGGGATACACCTGTATATAACAGCTGCTGTGCCCTGTCCCAGAGGTAGCTGCAATTCAGCGCTGGATGAGGTATCCCTATATAAACAGCTGCCGTGCCCCACCCCAGAGGCAGCCGCAACTCTACGCTGTGTAAAGCGACCCCTCTCTATTTTTGTTTAGTAGCCATCTTCTCCTAATACTTCCTAACAGTGGCTGAGGTAAAACACAAATCCTCCTCCTCCACCAGCCCAGATCACTTGAAGCCAAAGGAGAATCCACACCAGCAGTGATGGGTCTATGACACACATAGCAGTTCCGCTTCCTCACAGCAGGAGGCAATGCTGCGCCCACACTACTCAGGCTGGTTCCAATAACAAACCCTACCACCAAGCAGCATTTCCCTGAGACCGTCAGCATTTACTGCAAACATTTCCCCTCTTTGGGGCACCCACCCGTTGTAACAACCCCACCCATCTTTCATATGCTCAGCGTCCGGGGCTGCACCTGCCCTATGGGCTTGTCTACACTTGACATGTACGGTGGCTACATCTCTCAGGGATGTGGATTCCAGACACCGGTTCCTTGGTAGAGTCATTTCAGCCCCTCCGCACCGCCGGTGCCCTGTGCCCTGGGACCGCCCAGCCGAGGATGCCCTGCCCCCCACTCCATGTCCCCCAGCGTTCGAACCCGGGGGCCGTCAGACCTGCGTCTCTGTCCCTGGAGCGACAGGACCGGCTGGCAGCAGGGCTGCCCAGAGGATTCAGGGGGCCCAGGGCAAAGCAATTTCGGGAGCCCCTTCCATAAAAAAAAGTTGCAATACCATAGAATACTATATTCTCGTGGGGGCCCCTGTGGGGCCTGGGGCAAATTGCCCCACTTGCCCCCCTCTCTGGGCGGCCCTGGCTGGCAGAGCCGCCTCCTGAAGCCATGGAGCGGTCACTAAAGGGTGGTGCAAACCCACGCTCTCCTGGCGTGGGTGGTGCTAGCCCCCGCTGCTGGGAGCAGAGAGCTGTGGGTAATTGTCAGGTGTTGAGCAGTGCATTGTGGGGACAGGACCTGCCGCAACACATGCGGCTTCCTAGCCCTGTATCCGTGGCTTGGCCAAGACTGAACTAAAGGCCCCATCCCTGTGGCACGGACCAAATATTGCCACCCCGGAGAAATATTGTTGCAACATCTACCGGCTTAGTGTAGACGGGCCCTGCAGGGAGGCGGCTTTGCTTTTCCCCTCGATTCCTCGGCCAGCCCTGGGATTCCTTCGCACGGAGGGCTGGCGTGGAAGGAGCCGGCGGAAGGGTTAACATAATCCTCTCGTCCCTTCGCCCACTTATCCAGAGGCAGGCGCTTGCAATACCGTCGCCATGGCGACGGCACCAGCCAGTTCTGATACCGGAAGAAGCGAGGGGTGGGAAAGCTGGGGTGTGGAATCGGTTCATTAAGATCTGGACGATAGCGGGGGGGGGGGGGCGGGGAAGGAGGAGGAATCGGGCACATTCCAGAGGGAAACGAGACAGAGAAAGGGCTCCTTTTAGGGAACAATTCACCTAGTGCTGAGATGCAGCCACCTCTGGGGTGGGGTGCAGCAGCTGTTTATACAAGGAACCTTCACCCAGTGATTAAATGCAGCTTCCTCTGGCATGGCATACAGGGACTCTTTATACAGGGATTCATAGATTCTAGGACTGGAAGGGACCTCGAGAGGTCATCGAGTCCAGTCCCCTGCCCTCATGGCAGGACCAAAGACTGTCTAGACCATCCCTGATAGACATTTATCTAACCTACTCTTAAATCTCTCCAGAGATGGAAGTTCCACAACCTCCCTAGGCAATTTATTCCAGTGTTTAACCACCCTGACAGTTAGGAACTTTTTCCTAATGTCCAACCTAAACCTCCCTTGCTGCGGTTTAAGCCCATTGCTTCTTGTTCTATCCTGTTCACACAGCACTGAGATGCAGCCACCTCTGGGGAGGGGTGTGGCAGCTGTTCATACAAGGATCCTCTGCCCAGCACTGAAATGCAGCTGTGTCTGGGGTGGGATGCATGGGCTCTTTATACAGGGAGTTTTTACCCAGCACTGAGATGCAGCCACCTCTGGAGTGGGCCGCAGCAGCTGTTTAGACAAGGAGTTCCCCCCCCCCCCAGACTTTCTCAGCATTGCTGAAGAGACCCTCCCCCCTGCCCCCAGACTAGCATCCAGTTCAGGGCAGGCAGCCCACCCCAGTGTCCTGCCCTAGCCTCCCCCCCCCCCACCCATGGGTGAGTCTGAACCAACCTGGAACTCACGGGGTGCCCCCAGGGCACTGACATGAGGAGCCAGCCAGCTCCCAGCACTTGCCAATGCATCCCATCATTCCCACCTTGGCTACTCATGCCTGCCCTGTGCCTGGGCACCGGTGCATTGTGGGACAATCCTGTCCACTTGCATCTCCTCTGCCCAGGTTGCGGTGCTAGAGCCCCCCCCAAAAAAAATCTATGAACCACCTTCAGCCCTCCCAGCAGCACCCCAAAAACCACCTTCAGCCCTCCCAGGCACTGCGGAGGGGAATCTCACAGCACTGGGGTCCCCGGCTGGGTGCTGGCAGGGCACTGCTGTGGGGAAGCTCACAACGCTGGAGTCCCCAGCTGGGTGCTGGCCGTGTGCGGGGGCCCCTCTGCTGCAGAACTGCCCCACTGTCCCAGAATCCCTAGTCCCCTCGGCCCAAACCCAGCCCAGCCCCTTTGTCCCCTTAGATTGGGTTGCTCTCCCCCATCTGCCCAGCCTGGCTCATGGCCCCCAGGCTGGGCCATTCTCCTGCTCATAGTGTGCAGCTCCCGTCTAATTACCCCCTGCGGCCCCAGACTCATTAATCGGCCCCATGGTGCCACCTTAATTAATCGCCTCCTCCCCACTGTAATATTGGCCAGTTGTTCCGTCCCGGAAAAGTTAGCCCCGTGACGCCAAACCGATCAATTACCCCCACCCCAGGGTGCCAGGGGCATGAGGTAGTTCATTGCCCCCCCATAGGGCACCATCCTGCCTCCTGCCACCATCCCGGCTTGTGGACTGTCCGTTAGCAGGACCTTAGGTGCTCGGACCCAGCCCAATGGGCACCCTATAAGGGGCCAGGATAGAACGACTGGCAGGGGGCACAGCTTGGCTCATTGCCTGGGGGACATGCCCGTGGGAGGGGGAGGCACCCCGCTGTGGGTAAGGTAGTTTGTTAACCCTACGGTGCCCGAAGGCAGGAGCAAGCAGGCTTCAGCCGGCACTGCCCTGGAGAAGCTCACAGCACTGCGGCGATCGGGAGTAGAAGCCAGTTCTCGGCAGTGGGCGATCCAGACGAAGGGACGGGTAGGCGCCTTGCCCCTTGAGACTCTCCCCCACTCCCCAACCCCTGGCGTAGGGGGCGGATCGGGGGCGTGGCCAGAGCGCACTGCGCTGTGGCTATTCCCTGCCCCCCGGGCCATAGGGGGTGCACCCCTGACCAGGAACTGGGCCGAGCCCTGAATGTGAGGAACACAAAGAGAGTTAACCCTTCCCCTGCCCCCAAGTGTAGGGAGCTGGGACTCAGGTCAGCTGCCTGCCATCAGTTCCATGTGCCAGGAAGGGTAGGAGCGAAGCAGGTGTGTGTGGACACGCCCGGGCCCCTTCCTGGGGCAGACTAACCCCTTTCCCGGGGGAGCAGAGCTCAGCCCCCATCCCGCAGCAATCTGGGGCTTGGGCGGGGAGGAGAAATGGGGGAGTCTGGCAACGCTCAGTCCCTGCCACCGCCTGTGAGGTATTTTTAGCGGCTCCGTGGGAAGGTGCTGCCTGACTCAGGCTTCATGTCCCCTGCAGTTTAGCAGCTCCCCAGTTGGGCCTGGCTCCTGCTGGCAGCCGGGGCGTGTGGGGAGAGGGTCCGTGGGCTGAGCCCGATGCTGGGGAATCGCTGGAGCAGGGGCTACAGGCGTGCTAACGTCCTCCCAAACCCAGACCAGCTCTCCCTCTGCATTGCCCCCTGCCCCACACCGGGATTCACGCTGAAATCGCTGCTTCACTCTGTTCTGTCTGTGTCAGGTGCTGCTGGGGCACTGCTGTAAGGAAGCTCGCAGCTCCACAGTCCCCAGCTGACACTGCCCGGAGGAAGCTTGCAGCATCACGCTCCCCAACCGGCACTGCCCGGAGGAAGCTCGCAGCACCGCAGCCTCACCTAGTGCCAATGCCCCTCGGGAGGCAAGTGGTGCTTTGCCAGCTCCAAGCTGTACTGTCCAGCCCCACTGCCCTGATGTGCCCCCCCAGGACTCCCACCCCCGCTTCTGGGAGAACCCTGCCATGGCACGACAGTCCCCCAGAGACCCGCACGCCCAGGTCTGGGCCTCCGCCAGGGCAAAGATCTGGTGTGGCTGCAGGAGGGGTGGGTCCCCTCCTCCCTGCCCCCCCCCCCCCGCCCTGAAAAGGATCTGCTCTGGGGATTATTTCATGCAGTTCTGTGCCACGCAGGGGGGTCAGATGAACCAGTTGCAATGGATCCTTCCGGCCTTGGGATCGAGGCATCTGGTGCCAAGGAATGGGGCACCACCTGCCCGCACACACAGATCTGACACAGCCACCCCCCCCCCCCCCCAGCGCTGGCTAAGCAGCCCCATCCCCACTGGGTGTTGGGGGAGGGGATCGTGGGTCCCACAGGCCCGTCGCACCTCCCCCCGCCCCAGCGTGAAGCACACACAGTCCCAGCGGCTGGTGGGTTTGGCTCGGGGCAGGCCATGAAAGGGGGCCACTGTCTAACATCTGGCAGGCGTTCGACCCCAGCGCAGCGCGGGCCCAGCCGCTTCAGTCAGGCAGAGCAGCCGGCCCCTCCCCACGTTCCCCTCTGCCACAGCCCAGCCCCCCACCAGATCCCAGCGCACCCACCACAGCCCAGCCCCCAGCCCCCCCCCCCCCCCCAATGCCCAGCAGAGCCCAGAGCCCAACCCACCCTTCCCAACAGCCCAGGCTTCCCCCCGCCAGATCCCTGCCCCCCCACTGCCTCCCAACATCCCCAGCCCTCCTACACACCAGCCCCTTCCCACAGCCCAGCCCCCCACCCCAGCCAGAGCCAACCACCCCCCCTGCCTTTTGGGGGAGCCCAACATATTCACATCCTGCCCCGCAAGAGCCCATTCCCCACCCCACAACCTCCAACCCTCCCCCCACCCGCTCTGCTCAAGTTTCAGTGTGATTTGCAGATGGTACAAATTAAAGGGTGTGGTCCCCCCATTCCCTGGATCAATCCCCCCCCCCGTTTCTACCCTAGGCTCCCCTAACGGGAGGCAGCCCAATGCTCCCTTCTTTCCCCCCTCCCCCATGCGAGGAGATGGAGCACCCAGGGAGGGGACAGGCAGATCCTGGCCTGCAGCACCGGTGTGAATGGGGGGAGGGAGAACCTTCTGCCTCCTCAAGTGGGGGTGTCCCATTCCCACCCACAGAGAGAGGCATGGGGAGGTGAACCCCTCATTTGTATCATGCACAAGGCAGGGTGGGAAAGGGAAGACACTCGGCAGCTCAGGTTTGGGGGTGCAGGGGGAGAAGGGCTCAGCAGCTCAGGTTTGGGGGTGCAGGGGGAGAAGGGCTCAGCGGCTCAGGTTTTGGGGTGCAGCAAACAGCAGCTCAGCACTGGGGTACATGGGGAGAGGGGCTCAGCAGCTCATGTTTGGGGGTACAGAGCACAGCAGCTTAGGCTTGGGATAGGGGGGAGAGGGGTGCAGAGCACTGCCACTCAGATAAGGGGGTGCAAGGGGGCATGGGACTTAGCAGGCCAGATTTGGAGGTGCAGAGAGCACAACAGCACAGGTGTGGGGGTGCAGGAGCAGGAGAGACAGCACAACGCCGTAGTGGGGGTGCAGAGAGTGCGGAAGCTCAGATTTTGGAGTGGGGGAGACAGCAGCCTAGGCTGGGGGGAGCAGAGACCATCTGCATAGCCGGGGTGGCGGGGGGCAGGGAGCAGAACTGGCTCCACACTTTGGCTTCCAAGCACGGCTCGAGGAGGAGAATGTGCGTGTTGTCCACAGCTCGTAATAATTCAGCTGAGCAAGAGCCGGGGAGGGGGGAGGGGAGGGGGCCAAGCGCCGGCGTTCCTGGGGCCGAGGGAAAGAATTTGGAAGGCAGGAACGTTTTCCTGGCTGCTTCAAGCATCTGGTTTTCATAAGGGTCTCTGGGCTGAGTGTTTTTAACAGTGACTGCCTGGAGCTCAAAGCAGCCCATGGACATGACTGCAGGCTGGAATCTCCCTCCAAATTCACTATTGGTGTCAGAGGTGGGATGATGCCGCCATGGGGGGGGGGGGGGGTTGACCCATGCCAGGCACGGGGAGGTGGATAAAATGCCAGGGTCTGACCCACTAGCTCTCCACCCCAGTCAGTCACAGGGCATGTGTGTGGGGCCTGCTTTCCCCAGCCACACCAGGGTATCTAGCTCCACCCACCCCGTGCCACACCAAAAGCCACTTGTTTGCATACTCACCGACATGCATTGCATGCAATGGGGGGTCTGGATCTCAGTTACTGTGTAGTGCCTGGCCCCATGAGACGCCAATCTCAGTTAGTGTGTGTCTGGGCAGCGGTCACCGTGCGTCTGGGCAGCACCCGGCACCACGGGGCCCCGATCTTGGTCACTGTGTGTCTGGGCGGCGCCCGGCGCGACGGGGCCCTGATCTCGGTCACTGTGTGTCTGGGCAGCGCCCGGCCCGACAGGGCCCTGATCTCGGTCACTGTGTGTCTGGGCAGCGCCCGGCGCGACGGGACCCTGATCTCGGTCACTGTGTGTCTGGGCAGCGCCCGGCGCGACGGGGCCCTGATCTCGGTCACTGTGTGTCTGGGCAGCACCTGGCCCGACAGGGCCCTGATCTCGGTCACTGTGTGTCTGGGCAGCACCCGGCCCGACAGGGCCCTGATCTCGGTCAGTGTGTGTCTGGGCAGCACCTGGCGCGACGGGGCCCTGATCTCAAGTGGGGTTTTCTGTGTGTTACCATAATAACAAATACTGCTCAGCAACCTGCCCCCTTAACTTTGTGGGTGCTTCAATCCCTGCCTTCCACCCCCCCGCCCCGCCAGTAAAGCAGCACTTCCACAAATAACACTGATTTTTATTTACAAAAACGGGGTGAAGGGGAGGGGGAAATTATATATAGAAATACAAAACTGGCAGGGGGGTTTGCCACAGACTCCAGGGAGGTACCTATGTACAGCGCGGACTCCAGGGGAGTTACGTTACAAAATCAGAATAATAAATACGTTCATTTAAAAAGCATGCGACGCGGTGAACGTCGCTCCATGGAAGTGCTGGCCCAGCCGTTCCCCCGCTAGCGGGGCCAGGGTCTGCGGCAGGGGAATAACACAGTTAATTATCTGTGTAGCGGGCACGGGTGTCTATTTCAGGGGAGCGATGTAACGGAACAGGCTGGATCTCCTTAGTAACCGGCCCTGGGCTCCCACTCCCACCCCCTCCCTGGCAGAGATGAAACCCACACAACTGGGGATGGGAATTTTATCGCTGCTGAGATGGTGACCCTTGGAGAGGGATCCTTCCTGGTCTAGCCCCAGAGTGGGCACAACCCCGGGCAGGGGGAACCTCACGCCTGCACCCCAAATGCTGCCGAGTCAGTCTCAGCCCCGGCCGGGAGGGACCCCTGTCACGGAGGGGGATGGTGAGCAGCGCCCGGGCTCCTGGTGGGAGTTGAGACCCAACAAACTAATTGCAGAGGGGGAGACGGGGCAGCGTTACCCAGCTGGGCGGGACTGGAACTTGGGAGCTCGAGGGGAAAGGCCCCTGTATCTCACGCCCCCGTCCTGCCCGCCACGTTCATCAGGGGCTCCTAGAGTATCGGATGAGCTGCAGCGGTGGGAGCATGTGCGGGGGGCAGCTAGAGTCCATACACCCAGGCATAGGCTCCCAAAGGGAGAGGACGGGGGTGCCACCATCCTGAGATCTCTGCACCCTTAATCCGTCACGCCGAAGCCCTGGGGCATGATCCGTGGGTGCAGGGAAAGACAGAGGTCTGTCCTAACCCAGAAGCTGCTGTTAGCCTGGTGGGGCCCAGATCCCAGCAAGGCGATGAACACTAGTGGGGCACGATTACAGTGCTCGTGCCCCAGGCACGGCTCAGTGCCAGCCACCAGGGTGTTGGCACAAGCTCACTAGTGCCCACAGCGCCACCATTAACAGACCCGAAGAGCTCGTCCGTTCAGACACCATCGCATCAGCATCACAATCTCCTGGCTAGCGGCCCAAACGCAGCTCACCACCCCATGCGGGGGGCGTCACCCCAGGGCCCACGATTTCACTAGTGCCCCGGTTTCACCGTTAGCGTCTCCGCTGCAGCTCGGCATCAGGGTTTTCCCGGTGCCATAATTTCCCCTGGGACAGGTGTGGGGTTGGCAGCGAGGGTCTCGCACCAGGAAATGAGTGCTCACGAACAATGGTGAAGGGAACCCAGGGCAGACTGCAGCTCCCCCACCCAATTCCCTCCCCAATTAATTTTAGCACCAGTTGCCCGGCCGCAATGTAACCCACTGACCCCTAGCAGCCAGCGCCACCTGCCCCCTCATGGCATCCCCCTGCCCATGGAGACTGGTGGGGGGGCATCTTGCACCTCTGCTAAAAATGAAACCTGAGGGCTTGAACAGACCAGCTTCCAGCCTGACGTTTGCATCACGGGGCTGGAGAGGGAAGGGTTTGGGGACGAGGGGAGACAGGGTTGCCACCCCTCCAGGATTGTCCTGGAGTCTCCAGGAATTAAAGATGAATCTTTAATTAAAGATGATGTCACGGGATGAAATACATCCAACCAAAATTGGCAACCCTGGGAGGAGAACTGGACCGGCGGGAAAGGAGATCAAAGAGGCCCCAAAGCTAGGTGGGATGGAGGGATGACGTGCCCCTCCCAAGGCAAGTAGGAGTGGGGGGCATGAGGTGAGGGGGGGTGCATGGATCCAGGGTGGGTCAGGGGCCTGGCAGGCTGGGGGGTGGAATAAGGGGTCGAGGGGAACCCCCAGGCTAGGGCGGGTCAGGGTGTAGATCAGGCTGGGGGTTGGGTCAAGCGTCATTCCCAGGCTGAGGGTGGGGGTGGGCTGGATAATCGTGAAGGGGTTGGAGCAGGTTGGGAGAGGGTCACTCCTAGCCGGGTAGGGTAGATGCGGGGGGTGAGTCAAGCCCCCCTCAAAAGGCCACGGGGTATGGAGTGTGGTGGATCAGGCTGGAGGGGTATGGGTCAGGGGATACTCCCAAGCTGGAGGGTGTAGATGGGGGTGGGGGTCAGTGCCCCCCCAGGCCAGGGGGGTATGGGGCAGGGTTTGTTGGGGGGCACCACCAGGCAGGAGGAATAGACCGGGAATGGGTTAGGCTGCCCCAGGCCAGGGCGGTATGGGGCAGAGTTGGTTGGGGGGTGGAGGAGGCTGGAGAGGGTGTGCGTCGGGGGCACCCCCAGGCTGCAGGGGATGGCGGGGGGGGGGAGATTAGACACCCCCCCCCAGCCCAGGATCTCACACCGTCGTCATCACTTTCAGGGAGCCCGATCGGAAGCGCATAATCTTCTTCTTGAGGGCGTGCGAGGCCTTGATCTTGACAAAAACCTTGGGCCGCCCGCCGGCCTGGCCAGGCCCCGCGCTGGCGACCAGCTGCGGCGACAGCTGCTGGGGCCAGACCAGCCCGCTGCTCTCGTCCGTGTCACTGGAGCCGGTGCTGAAGGCAGGCGAGCCGCCCTCGCTCAGGCTGGACTCGCTGTCGCCATAGGCCAGTCCCTCCTCCAGCCGGCACACGGGGGCCCGCCGCGCCCCGCCGCCCCGCCCGCCCGAGCACTCCGAGTCGCTCCCGGCGTAGCCGTACAGCACGTTGCGGGGGGGCGAGGCGGCGCCCGGACCGCTCCGCCCCGCCCGCCGGCTCCGCCGCGGCTCCCCAGCGCCCGCCTCCTCCTGGCAGATCTCCGCCGTCGAGCGCCACTTCCGGTAGCCGGCGGCGCCGGGGTGGGGGCGGCGCTGCCGGGACGGCTTGAGCACCACCTCGTCCCTCTCCACCGTGTGGTACTTGGTGCCCGAGGCGCCCGGCTTGTTCACGAGGCTGTTCTCCGACTGGGAGCGCGCAGCCTTCTTGCCCCGGGGGGAGCCTTTCCTGGCACTAGCCCGGCGCCCCCCTGGCACTTCCCCACCTTCCTCGGTGAAGCGGCACTTCTTGGGCATCGCCGCTGCCCGAGGCCTCTCCCTGGGCGTCACCGGGGCCCGCTCTGGTGACAGCTCCACCGAGCGCCCCTTGGTGAGGGGAGGGGGCTTCTTTTTGGCCCCTCGGTGGGCCTGCTGGGCACGGGGGGGCTGCTGGGCCGGGATGTACTGCGCCTTCACCATCTGGCAGGCCCCGTCCTCGGTGCAGGCCAGCGGGGGGCGGCCCCCCCTCTCCTCGTAGGGAGGGGGTTCCTGGCCATTCCTGACGTGGGCGCCGTCCTCGCCCGGCCCCTCCTCGTAGTGATCCACCGACAGGGCAGGCCGGAGGTGGGCCAGCGCCTGCAGCTTGGGGGGCTTCTTGAGGCTGGAGTGGGGGGGGGCGTAGCCTTCGGGGGCCCCCTTGCCGGCCAGCGTCCTCTCGGCCGCGGCGTCCCAGGACGACCAGATCCGGGCGGCTGCGCCAGCCCCGCCCTCGTAGCCGCAGGGCGAGGGGGTGCTGCTGCCCCGCTCCATGGCCGGGGGGTGCTTGCGGTCTGCCTGGGGGGCCAGCAGCTCCGAGGGCCTCTTGCAGAGGCTGTTCTGGCGGGCCACTGCCTTGGCGGGCGGCTCGGCGTTGAGGCTAGTCCGGGGCTTGCCGCCCCGCGCCAGCTGGCTGCGCCGGCGGATCAGCCGCGAGATGTAGCTCTCCACCTTGTGGCAGTGAGCGGCCTCGGGGTAACAGGGCAGCTCCTGCCCCCCGAACTCCTCCAGCCCCCCGGCCTGCTCCGCCCCATAGGCCAGGCCCGGTGAGAAGGGGGTGGCATCGTAGAGGCGGCCGCGGAGCAGCGGGTTCTGCATGGCCACGGCGTGAAGGGGACTGGGGTACAGGAAGGGGTCCAGGCTGTCCCGGGGCGGGAGGCGCGGGGGCGGCTCGGAGGGGTAGTCCTGAGAGCTGGAGTAGGGGGCCGAGTAGGAGCGGGGAACCATGCCCCGCCCGGCACTGTCTTTGCCACTGCTGCCCACCTCGCCTGTGGGACAGAGAGAGACGGACTGAGAGACAGACCCGCGGACAGAGGGAGGGACAGACCCATGCAGGGAGGCTCCAGCTGGTGGGGGCAGTGCTCTGCCCTCTTCGCTCCCATAGGGACGAAGACAACCCCAGAGACAGGCCAGCCCCATTCGCCACCCCCCAACTCTCCTCGGCCAGGACCGGACGGTCCCTGACAACCCATCCGGCCCGGTATCCCCCAGGACCCGACCCACAGCCCCCATCCGGCCCGGTATCCCCCAGGACCCGACCCATGGGCCCGTCTGGCCCCATATCCTTCCCTCCCCCCACCAGATCAGCAGGGCGACCCCAGCCCTGCGCTGGTCTCTCAGGAGCCAGGCAGCCGCTCACCCACGGACTTGGGGCGCTCACTGGCGTAGCTGCCACGCGACTCGGCCTGGCCGATGCGGGAGCAGGAGCCGGAGACGGAGGGGAAGCCGGAAGAGTCCCCGAAGCCGGAGGCCGGCGAGTCTGAGGCCACCGCGGAGGAGGCACCCTCGTAGAAACCTGCAAGAGATGTCAGCTGTGAGCTGCGGAGGCAGCTGTGAGCTGCGGGGGCAGGGATGGATTTGTGGGACAGCCATGGGGGAGAGAAAGAGGCAGCCATGAGCAGGGGGGCAGGGATGGACGTGGGGGGGCAGCCATCAGTTGGGGGGAGGGGATGAGGCAGCCATCAGCTGCGGGCAGGGAAGGGGGAGGCAGGTGATGGGGGGACAGTGATAGACCAGGCTGGAGGGGCAGAGGGAAGACGAGGAGAACTGGGGAATGTGTGGGGGGCACTGGCCCCAGAGCAGTAGAGGGGACTGGTCCCATGTTCTGTGGGAACTGCTGATGGGGGCAGGTTGGGTCAGCTGACCGTGGACCTGCGACGGGGGATGGGAGCAGCCCATGGGGCAGCCAGCTGGCCCGTTCCCTGGGAGGGCCTCAGCTTGGAATCTGGGGTGTGAGAAGCAGTTCTGGGGTCCCATTTCCCTGCAGGGATAACCGGGGGTGAGGGTCGGCTGCATCTCTCCCCCGATCTGAGACACACATCCCCCATATCACACCACCGGGGTCCCTACCCGAGCTGGGCCAGCTGTCCGTCTCGGCCGCCTCCCCGCAGGCCTTGTCGGGGTACAGCCGCAGCCCCCCTACTTGCTGCTCCAGTTCCCACATCAGCCCGGGCAGCGCATCCTGGAAAGGAACCAGAGAGGGGCGGGATGTTAGCGAGGCATTGATACTCCAGCAACAGGAGCCTTCCAAGCCCCCCCATTTGGGGGGGTTCAACTACCCCCCTAACAGTGCCCCCCACCCAGAAGCCACTGCTGCACATCACCCCCTCAGCCCTCTCCCAAAAATCAGGGCTCAAACTGCCACCCCCCATCAGCGGTAGATAGTCAGGGGGGGGGGGTCAGCTAGCCCCTGAGCGCCCCCACCATGTTTACATTCAGTTGAACTTTGCACCCTGGGGGAGGGGATATGGCGGGAGGGGGGATGTGCCGCAGACAGCCCACATGGGGGGGGTAGGGTCCGCTGGGTGACCTTTGACCTCCAGACAGATGGGTGGGGGGAGACAATGAGACCCATTTGGGGCTGTCGCTCAAACTCTGCTGGAGACAAAAGTGTGGGGGGGGGGGGGGGGGGAGACGTCCTCACCCCAGGGAAGGGGGGGGAGCTGACAGCTCCAGGGCTGGGGGGGAGGGGAAACAGCTACCACCTGGCCCCACTGCATTGGGATACCCCAACCCCCACCCCCAGATATGGGGTGTGCAGCCGCCCAGGGAAACAAGGCCCAGGGAGCCAGGAGACGGCCCCAGGCTCTTTGGAACCTGTGCTGGCCTCTACCCTGCCCCATAAGGTCAGGAAAACAGGAGGCAGCCGGATCCCAGAACTCCTGGGCCCAACGGAGGTGGTGGGAAGTTTCCCGAGCTGCAAGGAGACGGGGTAGGCGCCGGTGGGGGGGGGGGGGTTCTGTGTTCGGGGCCAGAGCCAGTCGGGATGGGGCGGGGGAGAACAAGAGACGGAGAGAAAGAGAAAGGAGGAAAAGGAGGAGAGAAGAGAGGGAGAGAGAAGAACAGGGAGAAAAGGAGAGAAGACGTCATGAAAAACACCTTTATTCACATCAAATTTCATTAAAACTTTTAAAAAATGTTCTAAAATACCAAGACAGGAATAAAACAAAGCACAACACAGCCAGCGGACGTTAAACCTGGATCCCTAAAGCATCAGCGCCACCAAGTTCAGGCAAACTCTTAACACCTCACGTCAACCGAACAGCGGCCTGGCTACAAGTCAGTTCGTAAAAGGTGTAATAAGCCCACAGCCCGAGCCACCGTCAGCCCCAGCCCGTGGGTTCCGGTGACATTTCAAACCGGCTCTCCTGCCCCAGGAGAGAGAAAGAAAAGACAGGGGAGGAGAGAAAGAACGGGACAGGCGAAATCGAACAAGAGGGCGCGAGAGGGAAAAGGAGAGGTGTGTTGGGAGTTGGGACGGACGGACGGACAGATGGGGTTACGTGGGGATAGACAGACAGAAAACACAACAACAACAAAAGGAGAGAAAAACGAGTGAGAGAATGAACGAGTGGGGGAAAGGAGAGAAAGGAAAACCTCCCCTACCCCTCCAACATAGACCACCCTGGGGAGAGCTCCCCAGCCCTGCACTGGGGACACGTGCACACATACCCCCCCCCCCCATCCCCGCTATCTCTGCTTCACGCCTGGCTGCCTTCCCCTCTGCCTGGGGTGAATTTCAGCTCAAAGATTGAGGGGGGGGTTCATTTATCACGGCTCCTGGGGAAAGTGGGGGGGCGACACCTGGTCAACGCCGGAGGAAATTAATTATTCCTCCTACAACGGCAACGTCGATGAATAAATTACAGCTCAGGGGGCGGCAGACAAAGGGGCCGTGGGGCGGGTATTCCCATCCTATCCCAGATCCACCCCCGTACTCAATAAATACAGCCCATGTCCTCCCCCCCGCCCTTCACGAGTGACATTCAAAATCAGGGATTATCCTGCTGCTCTAGGGACATCTGATAAATCTCTCCACACCCCCACCCCCATGGAAGGGGCGATGCCCCCCCCCCTCATTCCTGACCTCCAACCCAGCACCTAACCGTCCCCCTCTGTTTCCACCGTCTGTCTCCCAGAGGCCCTCGGTGTCAGGCTCATGGGTGAAGTCCGGCCATTTTGTGAAGAGGCTGGATGTAAAAATGGCAAATTTCCTAACTATGCCCCCCACCTCAAAAAAACTGTAAAACTCTGGGGGGACCAGAGGGTTTGTTTTCTTCAGGTCTTTCGGCTTCAGTGTAGCAGGGTCTGGATAGCAGAGAAAGAGCAAGGCTGGTGAGGGACGGGGAAGGATAGCCTAGCAGTCCGGGACTCTAGCCTCAGACTCCACCACAGCCTCCCTGGGTGACCTTGGACACAAGGCTCTATGTGCCTCAGTTTCCCCATCTGTATAATGGGCATAGCTGCCTTGCCTCACCGGAATGCTGGGAAGATCCTTACATTAAAGTTTGTGGGGTGCTCAGATGCTATATTAATGGGGCAAGAGCAGGACCTGAGATGATTGTTACATGGACTATCCAGAAGGGGGCAGCACTCACAAGCCAGGCCAGAATTTCCATTTAGCGACCTAAATGAATTGAGTGCTGAGGTCCCAGGTGTGGATGCTGGGCTTTGGAAAACCGCTGGCCCTCAATGGCCTTGGCCACTGGACCTTCTGCCCCATCAAATCCTCCAATGGCGCTAGTCAAGTTCTTATCCTACTATCCCATGCCCATCCCCACGGTATCTGGGCACCTTACTATAAGGGTGCATGTAGGCACCACATTAAGTACACATGTAAGGGCTGAAACGACCTGCATGCATCACCCATGTGTTCGCTGCACTTTTCCCTTGCCAGAAGGCCAGATGGACAGATGATCCAGCCATACAGGTCCCATGGCCGAACCAGCAGCCATCGGGGTTTTAACTGCTGTGTCGGCTAGCCCTGGTCTGAGCTAGCCTGTTGGCAATTTGACAGTCTAATCACTAAATCATGCTCCTCTCCCAGAGTGAGGAATGGAACCCAGGAGTCCTGGCTCCCAGCCCTCCTGCTCTAACCCACTAGACCCCGCTCCCTTCCCAGAGCCAGGGATAGAACCCAGGAGTCCTGGATCCCAGCCCCCTTCCTCCTACCCACTCTGATCCACTAGACCCCACTCCCCTCCCTTAGCTGGGAACCCAGGAGCCCTGGGAGTTAAAATGCCAGCCATAAAGGTCTGTTTGATCCTACAGCGTGGAAAGAATTTTTTTTCAAGGGGCCCTATCAAAATAAAAACCAAATTATTGTCTTTGAGATACTGATGTCAGCTAAGGGTCTGGGCCCCCAACTGGCGTAAATGGGGGTCACTCTATTGGAGTTGGCCCAGCAACACTGGAATGAATAGAACCAGATCCTCAGCTGGTGTAAGTCAGCATCACTCCATTGGAGCAAACAGCGCTGCACCAATTTGCACCAGCTGAGCTCCTGGTCCAAAGATTTTTAAACCGGAAAACAACTTTAAAATCCCCCTCTAGGAAGTGACAGATCCCAGCAGTGCCCCATATTCCCCAGCAGCCCCCTCCCCGTGGCTAGTCCAGGTATTTCAGAGGCAGCTGCAAGCCACTGTGGATAGGACTGTGACCAACTAACCTGCCTATGAGGGAAGTTCTCCCAATCTCCATCCGTTTGCAGTGGGATTATACACCGAGGCAGGCGGATTTATATCCCATGTAAATTTTCATCCCAGCGCGTGTAGCCGCAACCGTTCTTATTATTCCTATAAATGGCTAATCCTTTTTGGAATCCTGCTAAGCTCTGTAATATCTGGTGCTGGCGCATTTCAAACATCTAAATCCACACACACAAATGTGTTTGAAAAACCAATCCCGATCCAACTGCCAGCAGCCACGATTAGCCTCTGGTAAAGGATGGAGCTGAAAGATACATCCTGGGATACAACGGCAAGGAGCACTAGATCTGTGATTTGCATGGGTGTGTTATCGGCAGCCCAGATAGCGATGTCAATCGTTAAGGTTGTCTGACAGTTTCCATTATAAGAGCCTGTTTTCAGTTACTTATAACTTTAGCTGTTCAGGTTGAAATTTTCCATGCTGGGTGTCAGCCTCCGGCTGAATTTTTCTGGAAAGTTTCAGCTAAAACAGGTCAGCTGTTTTTGAGAACAAAGTTAGGGGGAAATACAGCGCTTTGGCCATGCTCCCCCCCCCAAAATTTTTTTCTTCCAGCCATTTGGTTGAGAAGCTCTAGTGCCCACATGCTTTGGGGCAGGGACTTGAAATCTGGCAGAGGGGCCAGGGATGTGCCTTCTGCTGTTCCCCTGAGAATCTGTCCTGTGTGCCAACCAGACTGCCCATGCACCATCCCAACAGAGCAATTGAACATGCTCCAGCCCAGGGCTACAGGGGCTGAGCAGGACTCCTGGAAATTGCTCCTTGGGGATGCTGGGGGGTAGCGGGGGCAATGCAGAACAAAGAGCAAGGAGATTCTCTCTGGCTTTCCGAGTGCTCCCCCTGTTGGCACCATGCAGCATGGAAGAGGAGACAGCTGCCAGGCTGGAATGCAGAAGGGTGAGGAATGAGGAAGCTGGATGGGGGAAACGGAAGAGAGGCAGGTAGGAAGAGGGAGTGGGATAGGAGGAGGACCAGTCATGAGCCTCAACATCCCTCTGGTGTCAGCATATAGCTGTGAAACCCACAGTCAACACGTGTCTCTCCTCCCCCTCTAGTGGCAGATCCACATAGAAGATAACAGCCTACTACTGCTACCAGGACTGCGCTGTGAATCCAATGACTCTAACCCTGATGACACCTCGCATGTGTGGGAGGATCAATATGGCTCCACAGGATGAAATCCTCTCTTCTCCCAATTTTTAAAATCATATGAAATCACATTTAAAAAAAAAAAAAAAAAAAAACCTCTGCATTAAGAGGCCTGGTGTATATTTAAATCTAGCCTACTTTCCTCCTGGCTTCGTGGCTAAGATTAGTTGCAGCGCAATATCAGGCAACCTGCCTCAGTGAAATGGATCTGATCTGGTTAGAGATTGCAAAGATCCTATTTATGCGCTGGGTTTCCTGCCTCGCTCAGGAACCCTGAAACACAGCTGGGTTGTTTTCACTCCGATTCTAATCAGTTCCACTTCTTGCCTCTCACCAGCACAAGGCAGCAAATATAATCATGTATGCGGTACTCGACACCTCCAGGATACTGTATAAATATTAACCCTTTCTGCTCCCCAGCTCCGCGGTTTCCCTGGTTTACAAATTGGGGAAACTGAGGCATATTGACTTTCCCTACAACCAGAGAGTCAATGGCGGAGCTAGGAATAGAACCCAGGAGTCCTGGCTCCCACTCCCCTCCCAGAACTGGGAATAGAACCCAGGAGTCCTGATTCTCACATCCCTGCTCCTCTAGCAATTAAATCCCATCCCTTCCCCTTTAAAACTAAACATAGTTTGCTCCGTTCTCCAAAAGAGAGCTCAAATGAGAACCAGGTGTGGGGCTCCTCCACATTCATTCTGCTCTGAGCTATCCCTCGCCGAATTAAAGATCGGGCCAGGGAGAGCGTATGGGATAAATTACAGAACAGAGCCACATACAGACATCGGGGGGGGGGGGGAATACATTTAGACAGGACGCCCTGGAGCCACAGTCAGAAAGGCAGAGGAAGTGTGACAATCTCAGCAGTACTCGGGGTTCTGTGAAGACAGGGGAAGGAGATCTGGGGTGGGATTGGGGGAAACTCTGCAGGGAGTGACTACGGAGGTGGGGGGGCTGGGGCTCTACTGTGGTGATTCGGAGATTTTAAGCGGAGAAGGACCATCATTCTGATCATCCTGTCTGACCTATATAACCTAGGCCAGAGAATCCCCTTCCAGCCCATATCTTGTGGTCGAGCTAGAGCGGGAAAGAAATGTCCGATTTCAGCAGAAAGCCTCCAAGCGGTGGAAAATCCACCACTGCCCCTCAGTCAGTTGTTCCAATGGTTAGTTCCTTTTCCTGTTAAAAACTGGAGTCTTATTTACAGTCTGATTTTCTCTAACTTCAGCTTCCCGTCACTGCCTCTTGTTATGGCTTGTCTGGTAGGTTACCAAGCCCTTTACACCAGAGATCTCCCCCTGTGGATGCTTATCCACCCAGACCAAGCTGCCTCCTAGCTGTCCTTTCAATAAGCTAAATAGACTGAGCTCCCTCCCTCGCGTGCTGGGAGGTGGCTTTTCCAGATCTCGACTTGCTCACCTCTGAACTCTCTGTGAGCTTTCCCCCCTCCTGTCTGGAGTGTGGACACGCTATCCCGGTAGCTGTATACAGAGGTAACGCTGGGGGCTGGTCAGAAAGCACAAATCCCCGTCCGCAGAAAATGTCAAGGTTTTGAAATTTGTTTTTATTTCACACTGGAACGAACCGAGACCTTTTGAAATTACTCACAAAAACACCACGGGGGGGGGGGGAAAGAGAGACAGACAGACAGACAGACAGAGAGCCTGGAACAGCCAACAGCCCAGAGGTTAGGAGGCATTCCTGGGATATGGGACACCCAGGTTCAAGTCCTCTGGGAATAGGACTGGTGTGAAGAAAGGGACTAGGGAAGCCCTATTTGCCCCTTCACATCACACAAGAACCAGGGCGTCGCCCAATGAAATTAACAGGCAGCAGGCTTAAAACAAATAAAAGGAAATATTTCTTCACCCAGCGCACAGTCAACCTGTGGAACTCCTTGCCAGAGGATGCTGTGAAGGCAAAAAGTATCACTGGGTTCAAAAAAGAACTAGATAAGTTCTTGGAGCACAGGTCTGTCAATGGCTATTAGCCAAGATGGTCACGGGCACAACCCCGTGCTCTGGGTGTCCCTAAACCTCTGACTGCCAGAAGCTGGGACTGGGCGACAGGGGATGGATCACTCGATAGTTGCCCTGGTGTGTTCATTCCCTCTGAAACACCTGGCACTGGCCACTGTCAGAAGACAGGATACTGGGCTAGATGGCCCCTTGGTCTGACCCAGTCTGGCCATTCTAATGAATAGAACCCAGGAGTCCGGATTCCCAGTCCCACCTGCTCAGCACTATCCCTGTTTTACAAATGGGGAAACTGAGAACATAAGAACGGCCGTACCGGGTCAGACCAAAGGTCCATCTAGCCCAGTATCCTGTCTACCGACAGTGGCCAATGCCAGGTGCCCCAGAGGGAGTGAACCTAACAGGCAATGATCAAGTGATCTCTCTCCTGCCATCCATCTCCATCCTCTGACAGACAGAGGCTAGGGACACCATTCCTTACCCATCCTGGCTAATAGCCATTAATGGACTTAACCACCATGAATTTCTCTCTTTTAAACGCTGTTATAGTCCTAGCCTTCACAACCTCCTCAGGTAAGGAGTTCCACAGGTTGACTGTGCGCTGCGTGAAGAAGAACTTCCTTTTATTTGTTTTAAACCTGCTGCCTATTAATTTCATTTGGTGACCCCTAGTTCTTGTATTATGGGAATAAGTAAATAACTTTTCCTTATCCACTTTCTCCACATCACTCATGATTTTATATACCTCTATCATATCCCCCCTTAGTCTCCTCTTTTCCATAAGACATACTGACTTGCCTAAGGTCAGAGAGCCAATGGCAGAGCAAAGAATGGAACCCAGGAGTCCTAACTCCCAGCCGCCCTTGTTCTAACCCCCTGCACTCCACGCCCCTCCTAGAGTAGGAATAGAACCCAGGCGTCCTGACTCCCAGCCCCCTGCTCTGACCCACTAAACCCCACCAGAACTAGGAACAGAACCCAAGGGTCCTGACTCCCCCTGCCCCATCCCGCTCTAACCATTACTCTCCACTCCATCCCTTTAAAACTAAACATGGATTGCTCAGTTCTCCTGCCTAGAGCACTAGAATGAGAACCAGGCATGGTCCAGCCCAGGGAATTGAACCGGTGTTTCCCATTTCCTCGAGGAGCGCCCCACCCACCAGGCTGGAGAATCAGCCTCGATCTCACCCCTTTGTAGAAGTCATTAACTAGCCACTGGGCCAAAAAGAGAGACTGGGTAGCCCAGTGGTCAGGGCGGTCGCTAGGGCTACAGCAAACCAGGTTGAAGGCCCTACTCCAATGCCAGCCAATCAGGGCCTTGCACTTGAAATGGTTGCTCAGACAGTTTGTCAGGTCGAGGATGGGATTGACAGGGTGCGTCTACACTGCATTGCGAACCTGGGTCTGTGGACCCCGGCATGTGGACTCGGCCTTTCCAAGCCCACGCTTGAGCGTCCACACCGCTTTGCAAAGTTTACAAGTGCTGGGCCAGGGTCTCTCAGCCATGCTAACACGTCCACACGGCACTACGTGGTCTGCAGCCCGACTCGGGCTGTGTCCACACTGCAAAATGATGGGGCTCGGGCCTGAGTCACACCAGGAGCAGGGCTTGGATGCACCCCACTAGCAGGGTCCTAGGTGAGTGCTTGCTGACCCAAGCCAGAGCAATTTGTGTGTGGACACAAGGGGGGGGGGGGGCATTGGGCCAAACCGGAGTCAGAGCCTGGACTGAGTGTCCAGTATAAACGTGCCAGACGACAGCCACCGTGACCCCTCAGTCTGTTTTGGAGCCATTGCTTTCCAGGATATAGTCCCCCCTGTAGTTGCATTCTTTGCTCCTAGACACACGATCTTGCATTTGGCTGCATTCAAACGCATGTTTGGATGTTGGAGCAACAAGGAGACAAAGACACAAGCCAGACCTCGGCAGAGCCGTTATCGTCCAGCTAACGGCCGTAAGCAGGGAGGTGGGCGCAGCAGAGCTAAAGCAGAGATCGCAGCAACCAGAAATTGAAAAGTGCCGTCAGATCCCATGACTTCCCGAGCGCCAGGGCTTGGCTGAATCCAGCCGGATAAAACTCTGCGCCTTTCACGGCTCAGGTCAAGGTTAAAAAAGGGTTAAAATGTAGAATTCAGTTAAAGTAACCTCAGGGCAGCAACCCAGCTTCCCGCAGAGCCAAGGGCCAGGCTCTGGACGTGTGGCTAGCGCAGCAAATGGATGGTGGCTTGGATGCCGTGCGAGTCTCTAATCTGCATGCCACACAGGCACTAGGAATTTGGCCTAGGACCTGCTGGGCCGGATTCGACCAGCACCTCATCTAGCACAGTATTGTGAGACTCGATTCCCAGCTATCCTACCCAGTGTTTATGGTGGGAGGTGGTTTTAAGCCCCTTTGCACAGTGCCCCCCCCCCCCCCCCGGTCATATTCTAGGCCTCCCCCAGCCCCCGGGGTTAGTAGCCTCAGGGCTACTCTCATTCACACGCTGTTGCCTCTGGAGGACAGAGAATAGCCACAGCGCAGTGTGCTCCGACAATGCCCCCCGCTGTCGGGGGCTGGGATCAAGGTCCTCTTACCCCAGCTCCACACTGGCTGGGGAGAAGCCCTTGCGGGGGAGGGACTCTCAAGGGGCCGTTTCCACCCATTTTAAGTCCGGCGCAGGATAAAAGGCCTGAGCATGCCTGAGCATTGGAACTGTGTCTGTGACAGCAGCAGCTGCTTCCGAGGAAGATGCAAGAACCGGTCTTCCTGCCCCCTCGATGGGCAATGATGGAATACCCGGCCGAGAGCAGAAGTTCCTGACAGACCCCTGGGTAGACGTATGCCCTGACGCATGAAGGCTTATATCCCTTCTACCAAAACTTCCTAGTCTTCTTTTATATGGAAAACTTGTAACCCTTCCTTTAAAATCCTGCTATGCTCTTGGCCTTAATAATATCAAGTGGCAGGGAGTTCCATAGGATACCACAGTAGGGGTTTCTCTCTCTCTCTCACTTCCTGCCAGGTTTCAATGTTCCACCCTTCACCGAGCCAGCAGCCAGAGGTGGCTTCAGATTCATTACGCCTACTAGCAGAGGCTGACCCAGAAGAGCAGAGACGGGGGAAGCGTCCCAGCCCCCATTCTCGTCTCCCGTAGTGGGAGAACGGAGGCATGGGCTGGTCTCGCTAGGTCTTTACGCCCCCCTCCCCCATATTTCAGATCAGCATCTGGCTTGCAGGTTTATCCCTCTGGCTAGTAAATCTCCCAGCTTGGCCATATTGGCTAGCACATCCAACATTGTACTAGCCTAGGAGGTAGAAAGGTTGGACCAGCTAGAGGCAGCCTGGCTCGGTGGATAGGGCACCAGTCTGGGAGATAGGGGCCCTGGCTCCATTTCTGGCTCTGCCCAGACTATACGGAGTTTTCAAATCACTTCTCTCTGCTTCTCCTGCCTAGACTGAGAGTTCTTTGGTGCAGGGACTTTGTGGCCATGCAGCGCCTGGCACACTGGCCCCTGATCTCCACTAGGTGGTACTGTGATATACAATGATAAATAATAATCCAGCGTTGCCGATTCTTGCACTTCAAGACCCAGCTCCCGGAGTCATGGGAGAATATCTGCTTCCATTTTTTTTCCCTTCATGAAGTAAGGGCTTGTCTAGATGAACTGTTAGCACGCGACAAGCTAGGGCGTGAATCTACCTGGCAGTAGCCTGCCATGCACTAACTGTCCCAGACTGCGCTTTGACCTACCCCAGATCGAAGTCTGTAGGGCTTGTGGTAGAGGAGACAGAGCTAGAAAATGGGATGCCCTAAAGGCTCATGGAGAGAATCCCCCCGCACCCCATTATTTGGGAAAGTCTGGTGATAGTGTAAGGCCATCTCATGATTCTGGGGGGAGCTGACACATGAGTTTTGGGGCTGGCACCACCCTACAGCTGAATGGGGAGCAGGGGGGAGCCTCACTCTTCACCATGAAATCTCACAGGGCACAGGAGGGCAGGATCACAACCCCCATTTTACAGCTAGGGAAACTGAGGCACAGCCACTCACCCAGTGGCTGAGGCAGGAAGAGAACCCAGGTCTCCTGAGTGCCAGGCCAGCATTTTGCCTCCAGCTCAGGTGGTAGCAGGGCAGGCCAAAGCACGAACTAAGTAGTTAGTTATTGCTGGTCCCCGCGGTGCAGTTCAGCGCAGATTGCTCTCCTCGCCGTTACAGCGAGCTCCTTTAGCACACCGGATCCTGATAGCCAACCGCCGCCAAGGGGATTGCAGGCTGTAATCAGCTTGAGCTATGTATCGGTTCCCTCGGTCTCACTCTTGCGTTCCCTTAAAGAAGCTGCCGCTCCGCGTTGTCCCCCGCCCTCCCCCCACCGCCAAGAGGAGAGGAGATGACGGACCATAAAAGTCTATTGGAGGGAAGCACAGCTCCCATTTCTCCACAGGAAAATTCCTCTTGGACAGTCAAGGCTGCTTTCCTGATTGGAGAAATGGGGAGGCTGTATTTAAAAAAAAAAAAAAAAGGAACAACAGTTGGAGACGTACGTTGCACACACGTGTGTAAAAAACACCCAGCACAGAGGAAAGCGCATGACCCATAGGCCAATGTTTCGCACCAGCATTCAGGACCCCTGGGTTCTATTCCCAGCACCGAGAGGAGAGTGGGGTCTAGTGGTTAGAGCAGAGGAGGCTGGGAGTCAGGACCGCTAGGTTCTTTCCCCAGCTCTGCCACTGACTTCTTGAAGGACCTTGGGGGAGTTGCTTTCCCCCTCCATGCCTCAGTTTCCCTTCTGTAAACCAGGGGGCGGGGCCGTACTAACCCGCTTTGCACCCCGTGACTGAAAAGCGTCATACAAATGGCAAGCATTAAAGGATTTTTAAAAGGAAAAGAACTTAAATAAATTTCCTGTTGCTTATAGGTGCTTCATCCCCATCCCCTCCGTTCGCCTCGGGCACGGAGGGCCAGGCTTACAAAGAGATTTAGATGCCTCAAGATGCAGAGAGGCACCAAGCAGGATTTTACAAAAGGGCCTGACCAGTTGAGGTTCCTAACTCCCCTGGGCCGTCAGTGGCTTTAGATTGTTACGCACCAACTCTGCCCTGGTGTAGGGGAATAGACAATGAATGATCCCACCTGACTTACAGGACTGGAATTTCCTACGGGAGGTAGGCATGTGAATTCCATAAGCATCTAATTCCCCTAGATTATTCCCCAGCCATAATTTCTGGAATGAGGTTTAAATCATTAGAACAAGAGCTTGTTAAAAAAAACTACCCAGGTGCTCCCATAGCAACATTTAATCCCTGCAAAGCTTTCGCTTTGCTAACGAGGAAAAGAATTACAATTTTTTTTGGGCGGTTAAAATTAAACCACCGATTTTGACGAAGGACGAAATTTCTCATCTTCTACGCTTGCAAAACCAATTTGTAAATGACCATTAATTCGGGGCTGGTACTGATTCCTAACTCGCTGCGGGGGGAAAAACACAACATCCTTTCTCAGAACAAAAATCAAGGTTGGCTTCATTTGATGGAGTCTTGAATGAGCATTTCTAGGATCCAGAAGGGACCATTGTGATCATGTGGTGTGAGCTCCTGGATAACCCCAAATTAATTCCTGTTTGAACTCCAGCGGCGCTTTTACAAAAAACATCCATTCTTGAAGAGAAGCATCAGCTTTGGAGGTGTGGAAAGGATCTTGGTAGAGACAGCCTAGGTTTCTTACCGGCAGTTCCACGACTGAATTTCTTTAATTAGCTAGATATGGGGAAATATATATATGGGGGGAGGGGGCGGAATTTCTCTTATCGGGTGGGTATTGGGGGTTGCCTATTTTTCTTTAATACCAAATGCCGTTGTGTGCCCTATTCTCTAAGTAGTCTTGGGCCAGGGCACGTGATAAATAAAATCTGAATACATGTATATTTCTCTCCACAGAAGTGCGTGTGGTTTATATACCTAGAAATGATTTTTCCCTGTTAGGCTATGGAAGACCTTAGAGGGATTTGCACTTGAAGCCTGGATCCAGAGTACTTTTGAAAAACTTCCTGAGCTGTTACACCATTGATTCTCACAGGAGTTACGCCATGGATGATTTAGCCACTGCTATACTTAGCAACATCCCAGGCTGTGCATTCAGCATCTTCTCTGCGGCTTTCCGCCCCCTCGGTAGGTTTTTTTTTTTTTTTTGCCTTCTTAATTACAAGGGATATTTGCATAAAAGCAGATTCTTTTGTTCCTGCGGCATTTAACAGCTGCTAATGCCTCCACCTGAACTGAAACCACAATCAGCGGCATGGCACGGCGTGGTAATCTTTCCAGCAAGCCACTGACACGCTCAAGAAAGATAATCTGGAGAAAGGTCTGTGGTAGCTCAGAACTTCCCACCAACAACAGGGATAGAACCCAGCACCTCCTGCCACAAAAGCCCATCTGGGCTGAGGAGAATCTCCCACAAGGTAGGTGTTAGCAGTACAGGGCTTATGACACTCAGCAGAGCCGTGCCAAGTCTATCCAGAAGATGGCAATGGTCTGATATTGTTACACTGTTTCCCTAGCGAATCTCAAATCTTTTCACAAGCTGTGCGCACACACTCAGCAGCAGTCAAATGCAGCCACCTCTGGGGGGAGGAGTACACAGCACCGGGGTGGGGTAGATTTTTGGCCCATGGCACCAGAGCAGACCCCTGCCCTTAGATTTTTTTAAGCATCTATTCAGAATTCACAAGCTCTCCTTCCATCTGGGCCTGCTACTCACCCTCCAGTCTCAAGGCAACAACGTTTCTGGCAATGAGGCTGGCCTCGGGTTTTAAGGCAACAGGAGACAAGGGTTCAAGTCCCAGCTCTGTCACAAATGGTCCCTGTGTGACCCTGGGGAAATTGAGGTGCAGCACTTGCCCATCTGTAAAATGGGGTGTTGTGAAGATCAGGCGCCCAGTTACCATGGTGATGGGCTTGCACAGTTGCCACGGTGATGGGGCCATACAAGGACCTAGCTAGACAGAAGCGCCATGTGTGATCCTAATGCACAGGGTACGAGAAAGGGACAGACTGAGCTGGAGAGGACCAGACTGGGGGGCAGTCCTTGAATATGCTTCCCCAGCTGAGGAGGGCGGCCAAGGTCCAAGAACACATCAGAAGCTCTCCGGGCTGGGTGATCAACTAATGTCACTACTTTGGGGTTTCCATGTTGGCTTCATTTTTCTTCTTTCTTGTTTTTCCTTGTCTGAGATCAGGGCCCCGTCACACCGGGCACTGCCCAGACACACAGGGACCGAGATCAGGGCCCCGTCACACCGGGCACTGCCCAGACACACAGGGACCGAGATCAGGGCCGCGACGCGCCGGGCGCTGCCCAGACACACAAAAACCGAGATCAGGGCCCCGTCGCGCCGGGCGCTGCCCAGACACACAGGGACCAAGATCGGGGCCGCCGGGCGCTGCACAGACACATGGTGACTGAGGAGGGGCGGGGGTAATGGGGTCTGTTTTGGGGTCAGATAGGGCGGGGGCTCCCAGGAGGAGAGGGTGTGATGGGGGTCTGTGCTAAGGTCAATTGGGAGGGGGCTTACTGAGGGTGGACAACAGGGTCTGTCTTGAGGGCTCTCTGGGGCTGGGGGAATAATGGGGTCTGCGTTGGGGTGACATGCAGAGGAAGATCCCTGACGTAATGGGGCCCGTCCTGGCACCAGCAACCTCCCTGCCCCATCCATCCCGCTAGCTACAGCTCGCTCCCTCCCCCGCCAGTCCAGGCCGGAGTTTCGCTCCTTTCGGCACAGCCCCCCAGCCCAGCAGTTATGGCCCATAAGTAATAAAGCAGAGATAAGGCGCAAGAGGGAGCGGTGGGGGAAGGGAGGCTGTGCACCAGGCAGGAGCCTGCCCCCTTGCATCCCTTCAGCATCCCTTGGCGGCCAGGAATGGGGGTGGGGGGGCAGGCAAAGCGAAACAGCTCCAGCCAGCCCAGCCAAGGGGCCCAGTCTGCCCCCAGCAGCTACCGCCAGGCCCCTGACCATGCAGCTGTCGGCTGCCACCAGCCCTGCCTCATGCAGACAACTCTCAGCCCTCCCCCATCCCGCTGATTTAAAGTCCAGTGGGAAGTGGGGGGGGGGTTGGCTGGCTCAGCTCCCCCTCTGTAACCACGGGCTCACCCCCTGCTTCTTGCTACTCCCTTGGCAGCAGCTTTGCTTCAATTCTGCAGCCTCCCCACCCAAGATCGCCCCCCCCCACACCTCCCCGCGCCAGGCGCTGCACCGTCTGAGCAGGATTATTACCCCTGTTTTACTGACGGGGAGAGCGAGGCATAGGGAGAGGCAGCACAGCACTTTGCCCAAGGATCCCACCCCCACGGCCCCCAGCCTCAATCGTGAGCCACCAACAGCTTTTGCCTTTGAAGAAACGAGGAGCAGAGAGGAGAAATCAGACTCCGAGCGGAAAGGCAGCCCCAACTGGAGCCAGTGGGGCGGTGTGGGGGGGGGGGAAGGGGGGGCGTGGAGGGGGGGGATGGACGCTGCAGCCGGGGACGCGTGGCTGGGCTTTGCTTTGTCTGAGCATCTCTCCCAAGGAAACCCTAAACCGGGGCTGCTCCGGCCGCCAAGCCGCAGCCTCGCACACCGTCATGTCTCAGGCATGAGCCGACCTCAGCCCGCCGGCCGCCGGCCCATTCCAGACAGTTCACGTGTTTCCCCCCACCCCCGGCAAGACTCCCACACGCCCCAGCTCCATCTGGAAGGCAGGGGACCGACGAGGCCTGCCAGAGCGCATGCCGGACAGCGCATCACGGGAATGGCCAGGCCAAGGCTAAAGACATGGACAATGCTAGCCACCGGCACAGCCCTGAGGAAGTTCACCACACCCCGGGGGCGGGAGGGGGGTGTCCTAACTTCCATCAGCCAGGGCACCTCCCTGAGGAAGTTCACCACACCAGGCTGGGATGGTGTCAGAAGCCCCCCTCCCCTACACACACACACATATGGGGGGTGGGGAGCACAGCTGTATGGGAAACAGATTGCCCATCCCTCAAGAATTTTCTATTTTTCTTGTCCCGAATTGGGAAGAAAAGTCAAAATCCTGAAAATTTTCACCAACCAGCAATCCAGAAAGAAGTAGTAGTAGAGGAAATAGAAGCAGAAGAAAACTGGGTCCAATTGAAAGGTTTCGTGTTGATTGAAAGCTTTTTTATTCTTATCTGCCTTGTTTACATTCCCCCCCCCCCAAATTAAACTTCAAATTTCCCTTTCTCCCCCCCCCCCAAAAACCAACAACCTGGAACTCTCTCATTTTGGAAAATGTGACTACAGGGACGTGGTGACAATTCCTATCCCCTTCCCCCCCACCAAAAAAAAAAAATCAGGAAATTTGTCAAAACCAAAAAACTTTCCCACAAAAAATTTGGGTTTTGACGCATCAGCGTTTCCCAGTGGGGGGGGGGGGGGGGCATTTTGTTGAAAAACTCCCAACCTTCTCTGAGGGAGGAAAGCGCCTCCCCATCTCGGGAATGGACCCCAGCCCAGCCAGAAGATCAAGACCAAAGAAGGGGGCGGGGGGAGGAGAAATAGGATGGTTGAGTGCGTGACCCCTGCCCAATACAAGAGGGGGCGGAGTCATGGCACAGGGGCGGGGCCAAGGAAGTACCCTATGTGAGGTTGGGCCCAGCACTCTGGATTGCTTTGCCCTGGCCCTGGGGTCTAGCTGGCACTGCTCAGACGCAGCTCACCACGCCACTGACACACAGTCAAGATGGGAGGGGCGGAGGGGTGTAAGGAAGACACAGAAGTCCAGGCAGCCTGTTCTCCGGCTGACTCATTCCCTCCCCACCGGAGCCCAGACAGTCTTGGGGTGACAGCAGGACTCGTCGGCCCATTATCCCACCGCCGGAGCAGCGTTATCAGCACCAAGGCACGCAGCTTGTGTCTGCAGCAGGACGAATTCACCCAGCGCTCAGCATCCTGATCTGACTGCAACCTCGTCCCCGGGGCCGCACAGCTCCAGTGCCCTCCCTCAACGCAAGGTCCAAGGAACACCCTCCAGACCAGCTCCCCCCCGCCCCACCAGAGGATCTCATCACTATGCAAAGCAGACGCCTGTCATTGGCTGCTGGCTGCTCGCCCCATTAATCCCCTGCTGGAAGACGCTGCCGGGCTTTTTGACAGCGGTTCCGCAAACGTGAAGTCGATTTAATTAAATCGGGGGGGGGGGGGAGAGAAAGAGCAAAATCTTTTTATTAAATCAGTAAATAGCTGGCAAAGCCGGAGCTGAAAGCAAGATAGCACATCCAGGGCACTGAAAATACAGAGCACCTTGCAAGAGGGTGGGGGGTGGTTAGAGCACAGGAGTGGGGGAAATCAGGACTCCTGGGTTCTACCCCCAGCTCTGGGAGGGGAGTGGGGTCTGGTGGTTAGAGCAGGGGGGCTGGGAGTCAGGACTCCTGGGTTCTACCACCAGATCTGAGAAGGGAGTGGGGTCTGGTGGTTAGAGCAGCAGGGCCTGAGAGCCAGGACTCCTGGGTTCTACCCCCAGCTCTGACAGGGGAGTGGGGTCTAGTGGTTACAGCAGAAGCGATTGGTGCCTTGAGTCCTGGGTTCTATTCCTGTCTCGGACACTGATTTGCTGGGTGATCTCAGGGTATGTTACTCCCCCATCTGTGCTGTGCCTCTATTTCCCCCTATATGTAGAATCCACCCAGGTCACTGCTAGGAGGAAGGTCACCAAGCCACTCAAGTCCTGTAGCTTCCCCTACTGCCGCAATGTTAAGAGACACTAGAGCATGGGGGTGGGGATGAAGATATTTACTACATGACGTCAGCCCAGCACCCTGCCACCAGCACCAGTCAACATCCAAGGCTTCCGAATCAGCCATGCTACTGGCTGAATGCGCTGCAGGGGCAGTTGAGGAATCCCCTTCCTGACCCTGCTCCAGGGCCCAGCTCCTGCCCTGGAGCATGACCTTGACTACTCTAACTCCCCCGGCATGGGCAGCAGTCTGGAGCACAGCACAGCAATGCTGTCCATCTGTCTGTCCTGCTGCGACAGGGAGGGGCCGAGATGCACTCAGGGAAGCACTCCAGTGAGAATAGCTTTAGCTATTACCACTTTCCAAGAGGTAAGCTGGTCCCGCGTGCCCAACAGACACCTTTGCCCAGGGCTTGTTACACAAAGAGACACAAGACCCACACAACATCCCCCGACCCCACTCCAGAGCCACTGGGGACAGTTTGGTTTGGTACTGCAGGGTCTTAGGTTAGAGCCAGCTCAGAGGTGGCACAGACCCTACCAACACCTACCCCATACACCAGGGAAAGGCAGCCTGCCCCATTCCTCTCTCCAGCCTGTGGAGACCATATCTGGGGGAGAGACCTGCCCCACCCAGCACTCCCAGCTACAGCCTGAGCTCGGAGAGGCAGGGCACCACAGTGAAGAAGCTCACCACACCACTGACCCCTTTCCAGCTATGACACCGCACTGAGGAAGCTCACCACAACCCCAGCCCCTCCCTGGCTAGGACAGCGCTGCAAGGAATCTCGCCACACAACCGAAGTCCTAGCTGACTCCGGCTCAGTGACATTGGGGTCACGGAGGAACCTGATGACCGGACAATCGCGTATTTTATGAGCGACACCCCCCCCCCACTTTCAACTCCCACCCCACCTGCTTTCCCCTCTGAGCAGGCTGAGAATGAGATGGGGGAGGACGCAGCCCATGCACCAGAGAAGCTGACAAGCTCTGACAGACAGACAGACACCCCGCGCCCCAGAGGGCTTGCCATAGCACTACAATGAAGTCAGTGGAGCAAAGCTGATTTATGCCAGCTGGGGATCTGGCCCCACTGACTCCAATGGAGTTACAGGCAATTTACCCCAGCTAGGGATCCAGCCCTGCACTGGAAGGTCTCTGGGGCAGGGACTCTTTATGGCTTGCCCACATAGCGCTCAGCACAACGGGGCCCTGATCCCCAGTTGGCACCCCAGCTACGGCAAGACTAAATACCAGTCAGACCTCAGAGGAACACCTCACCTGCCGTCTCCGGCCTCCCCCTAGCTGCCTTATGCCAGCATAGCCCCACAGCCTGCAGGATCTTCCCTTCCACCCGCACGTGGAGGAGAAGACAATAGGTGCTTGGTCTAATCGGTCAATGACAAGACAGCCCTTCCCCTGCATTAGCACTGGGACTGGGCACAGGCTGAATTCTGTTCCTGAAGATGCCAAAACAGAAATGATCAATGGTCTGTTGAGTGCAGTGTCCCCACCACCCCCTTCCTTGCTGCACCAGAGCAGACCAATGGGCCAGTCTAGATCCACATTCTCTCCTGGATGGCGTGGAGGAAACGGACCTAACTGTGCACTCGGATTGGGTGCCTTCCTGACCATTAGCCAGTGATCAGCTCTGAAGCATGAGGGTGAGGTTTTGTATTAAAAAACAATCTTAACTTTTTTCCAACTCCTACCCAAGCACTGTGCATTGGTAGCATCCTGTGGCAGGGAATTCCACAAGTTAATTTTGTGCTACACAGGAGAGCATAGGTGCTGGAACTAGGGATGCTGGGGGTACTGCCACACCCCCTGACTTGAAGTGGTTTTCATCATATACAGGGTTTACAGTTGGATTCAATAGCTCTCGGCACCCCCACTATAAAAATTGTTCCAGCATCACTGCAGGAGAGAATTAATTTTCTTCTACTTTCAGTTTATCGCTTCGCCATTTCACAGGCCCCATTTTTCCCCTCGCATCTATCCAAAGGTATCAGGAATATCCTCCTTTCTCTAGCTCTCAGGAAAACCCTGACCCTAAAAGCCCAGTTGCTATTATACTTAGTGGGAGATCTACCAACTAATGCCTCATGGTCACACAATAATTCACTACTTTGTTGCTTACCGGATTCATTATCCAAAAGCAGTTTAAACTGCAAGCCCATCCAAATCAGGAAGCAAGGTTGGCCCTGAGTTGCTTCTGTTGGGAACAGAGCCCTTGAGGCCTGACTCCCAGTCTCCTGCTCTAACCACTGACCCCACTCCCCTCCCAACGCTAGGGATAGAACCCAGGCGTCCTGGTTCCCAGGCTCCCTGCTCTAACCACACTGCCATAGAGAAAACACACAAAGATCAACAGATTCCAACCACAGGGCAGGGGACAATGTAACCTAGGACATGGTGGTGCCATCAACTTGAGTCAGGCCACAGGCCGGGCCCAGGGGCTCCCAGAGGCCAGGGGGTCTGAGATGTTTCGATGCAAGTTAAATACACAAAGGAAGGGGAGAGGAAGCCTCCTGCTCACCTGCCCCAGGAAAAGGGGGCTCCCCTACCCCTAGAAAACACTAAAACTGCACAGCTGGGTGCTCCCACAACCCCATAACAGCCCCATAGACCCCCACACTACACAGCTAGGGGCTCCCCCCACACCCACTCAGAACAGCCTCATAAACCGCACACCCCCCTAACAGCCTTGTACACCCCCCACTGAACAGCTGGGGGGTCCCCCCACACTTCAATAACAGCCCCATACACCCCCAAAACAGCACCATAGACCCCCCCACACACTACACAGCTAGGGGCTACCCCCATAACAGCCCTGTACACCCCCCACTGCACAGCTGGGGGCTCCCCCCACACCCCTATAACAGCCCCATACATCCCATAACTGCCCCATACACCACCACCACCCCCACACACACCACACAGTGGTGACTGCCCCCCATGCCAGCCCCATGCACCCCCCACACCCCGCACAGCTGGGGCTCCCCGCACATCCCCATAACAGCCCCATGTATCCCACACACCCCGCAGCAACCGCTTAGCTATGGGGAGGCCGGACACAGCCCCCTGGAATTAGCCCGACTGTGCCCAGCGAGTCCCGGCCCCGCAGCCCCCGTCCCGTCCCGGGACCCCCACCTCGGCCCCGCCGCCCCCGCTCTCCGGACCCCGTCCCCAGGCGCTCGGGGCTCCGGCCGGGACTCACCAGCTGCTCCTCGGGGGCCGGCTCCCCGGCGCTGCCCGGCTCGGTCTCCCCGGCCGCCTGCTCGGCGGGCTCGGTCCCGAGGCGCAGCGCCTGCTGCACCCGGCGCTCCTGCCGCTCCCGCAGCAGGTGGAGCTCGCAGAGCCCGGCCAGGCTCCCCTCCAGCCAGCCCCGGAGCCGGCCCCGCTCCGGGCTCACGGGGAAGGAGAACGCCCGGATCATCCCCCCGGCTCGGCTCCCGCTGCTGCCCCTGCGGCCCCGGACAGCGCAGCCGAACCGCTCCGCCTGCGGCAGCTCGGCGCTGTCACCGCTTCATCTGCATAACCCCCCCCCCAGCACAGCCATTGGCTCGCCTGCCCGGCCTCATCTGCATAGACACCCCCAGCACAGCCATTGGCTCGCCTGCCCGGCCTCATCTGCATAGACACCCCTCCCAACACAGCCGTCGGCTCATCCGCCCTGCCTCCTCTGCATAGCCACGCCCTTGAGCCGATCAATTGGTTCCCCCGCACTGTTTTATCTGCATAGCCACACCCTCAGATCAAGCTATTGGTTCTCCCGCCCTACCTCATCTGCATAGCCACGGCTTCATATCAACCCATTGGCTCTCCTGACCTCAGTTATCTGGATACCCACGCCCTCACATGAACCCACGGGATCTCCCGCACTGCTTTATCTGCATAGCTACACCTTGAGATCAACCCATTGGTTGTCCGACCCTGTTAAATTTGAAACCATTGACTCCCCTGCCCTGTTTTATTTGCATAGCCACGCCCCAAAATGTAATCCTTGGCTCCACCCACCCTGTTTAAATTGCCTCCCCTTCCCAGCCAATGATTCATTTACACATTCTTATCTGCATAGTCACGCCCATGGATGCTGCCATTTGCTGAGACCCTGAGTGAAATCTGCATGACCACACCTCCCGCACCTAGCCATTGGTTCATCCATTTCGTCCCGGGAGGAGCAGTGACAGCTCTACCCACTGCAAGAGGGGTGTGGCTATCACTCATTCTACCTACCAGGGGACGGTGCAAGCACCTGATTGGCTGGCTCCTGTCTGAGAGCCAGGGTTGCCTACTATAAATAGACCCAGGAGAGGGGTCCGCTGATTCAATGGGGAGCTGCTGGTTCTGGTAAAGCCCCCAGTGGTCCTTTGCGCCCTCCCCAATGCACGCTGCCCCCCATTTAGCCCCTCCCCAATGCACGCTGCCCCCCATTTATGGCTTCCTCCCCCAAGGCAGTCTCCTCAATCCCTCCACTCCATAATGTTCGCCCTCCTTCCCCACCCCGCCGATCTCTTCCATGTTCCCATCGCAGCCTCCCACCATTCATCCCTCCTCCCAATACTTCCTATCCCCTGCTGTCCCTGATACCCCCATATACCTGCAGTGCCCCTCTAGATCCCCCCATATCCTGGAAAATCTCCCAGGGCCCACTATTCCTGCTGCTTCCAACAAGAGCCCCTAACAAGCCCACAACATGCCAGCCCCGCTCCACTTATGTAGCACACCATCTCACCCCACAGAGCCCCACTGGAGGCACATGCCTTATCCCGGAGCAGCGGCTACCATCCTCGTTCGAACTGTGAATTCCAGCACGTGGGTCACAGCTGGCTTCCATCATGGAGTGAAACGTGTCTGTGCAGAGGAGGGGTCTGCTTTGCCTGCCGGGCCAGGCTGGACTCCACGCAACCGGGCTGGGGGAGGACGGCGGACATGGAAGTGCCCATTGCAAGAGCAGCGATTCACAGCATAGAGATAAGGCCTGAAGAGACCACACTGATCATAGTCACAGCTTCATCTAGAGAGCCATGGATGCAGAGATCATTTCGTCCGGCCCCCTGGAGAGCATAGGCCAGAGAACTGCCCTGAATGAATTAATAAAACATCCCATTTTGAGTTAAAAATGGCTAGGGCTGGAGAATCCACCAACACCCTGGGGAAATTGCTCCAATGGTGAATTATTTGCACTGTTGAAAATTTACCCCTTTATTTCCAGTCTGAATTTGTCCCTCTTCAGTTCCTAGCCACTGGATCGTGTTAGACCTGTCCCTGCTAGACTGAAGAGCCCAGGATTAAATATTTGTCCCCTGCTAGACTGGGATCAAGTCACCTTCTCTTTGGCGGAGGATAATGACGGTGAAAATGGCCGTGCTAAAAACAGGCCGGGTAGCAGGGATGGTGGAAAAAAGGGGCCTGGCTGCAGGGAGAGCAGAGTGGCTGGGGGTATGGGGTTAGGAAGGCTGCCCCTTCCCCAGGCTGCAGCTTCCAGAGCCAGTGCAGACGGGAAGGGGCTGGGGAGATTTAACCAGCTCCAATAGGATTAGGGCCTGGGGCGGGGGATTAACAGGATCGGTGTCCCCAGGTCGAGCCGGGATCAAAACGCTGCCCTGCCCCCCAGTTAACTTCTAAGGGGATTTAGTGCTGGGGAAGGGTGCTGGTATCACAGCCCCAAGCCCCCCAACCATGGCCTGCCCCACCAGTGACCCTGGCCTGCTCCCCCAGTCCAGTCACCCCAGCACTAGCAAAGGAGAAAGGGTTTGGGCTCATGCATCTGTAGAAGAAGCCGATACCCCCCTCTGGGGGCCAGAATGCGTCATGACAGCACAGACATATGGGGAAAAGGCCTCATTGATTGGGCACTTTTAATAAACCCCTGCCTGTCTTTAAGGCAGGCAAGGCTGGAAACGGAACCCAGGAGTCCTGACTCCCAGGCCCTCCCACCCCCTGCTGCTCTATCCGCTAGACCCCACTCCCCTCCCCAAGCTGGGGGGGACAGAACCCAGGAGTCCTGACTCCCAGCCTCCCTGCTCTATCCATTAGACCCCACTCCCTTCCCAGAGCTGGGGATAGAAGTCCTGGCTCCCAGCCCCCACTCCTCCCCCCAACCACTAGACCCCACTCCCCTCCCAGAAACTTTCCAAACTAAGAACAGCAGAATCAGACTAGTCCATGCTGGTGCGAGTCACGCACGAGAGAATAATGAATTTAGTAAGACAGCTGCATCCAGATTCAAAACGACCAGCCCAGCAGGCCCCCGAGGGCTGAAGGGGCCAAGGAGACTGTATGCTCAGCAAGGGTGAGGCAGACGGACAAGCAACGGTGTGTGCTGACTCTCTGCGGGAACGGATCCCTGGATCTTTGGCTTTAAGAGCATGATCCAAGGAAACTGCTATATTAGCTCCGTTACTGTAGTCAAGTTACAAACCGCTAGCCGGCGCCTTGCCACTAGAGGGGGACGCTCTGTTAGCGTCAGTGCCTGTTATATGTTAGCATGGTGTAAGTCAGGGAATTTTCAATGAGACTTTTCCCATCCAAAAAAGTCGATTCATTGAAAACCAAAACTGTTTACAGGGCCGGGTCAATTCTGGGGAATTTCTTGACTTGAAAAAAAAAAAGGGTGAAAAAAAGTTTAGAAATTGTCAAAATGTCCCATCTTGCTGTCGTCTGAATGGCACATTGCCGGTTCCTGGCTTGAAAGGCTTTTTCCGGTAGCACCTGAGGCTAATTGTCGTTTCAACCGAAATGAAGAAAATTAAAAAACGAAACGTTTCCAGCGACCTGAACCCAAACCAACGTTGGCTGTTCGGTTTGCGAACATTTTCGAGATTTGGACTCTTCATCTCCGTTCGAGACGGGGAAATTTCCCCAAATCTTGACTATTTTCCTGAGACGGGAAAACCATGTCACCAGTTCCTAGGCCGTTGGGGGAGGGGATGGCGTGGCTGGGAGTACATTCACACTGGAGCTGGGAGGAGCAGACATACGCATCTTAGCGCTGCTTGAGTTAGGGCCCGTTGGTGCTTCTGTACCTCACGGCAATAACAACCCGTGGGGCACCGACACCACCGTAGCCAGGCAAACCCTGTGGCCCCCCACACTTCCATCCCCTCGCGTCCCCGTGGATCCAAATCTCTGCTGCGTCTTGGACCTGACCGAGTTTGCTCATGGATCTGACGTGTGTGTGGTGGGGGGCGGAATCTACTAGTGGGTCCCATGGGCAAGTAGAAAGGACAAGGCTCAGATCCTGGTCCTTATTCATTAGCTGGGCACTCACCCTGCAGTCTGTACGGCCCAGAGTGCCGCTAGCACCATGTCAGCGCTGGCCTGCACAGCCGAGGCAGTCCCGTCGGCCTGCGTTCCAGGGCCCGCGGTAAAGACGCCTGGATTTTCAGTTGTCCGAGGGGACAAAAGTCATCAGCCTGGTCCGGGAACCGAGTCTGAAAAGCTGGCAACAAACGGGCAGATCCGGGGTGGATCGTTTAAGTTAAAAGCCGTAGGGCTAAGGGGCCCCTGGGAATGTCAGGGGTCGGCATGGCAACGGGCTGAAAGAGTCTAGAAATGGGAGGAAATGTCTGAAGTCACCGGGCTGCATGTCAGTTGGCCAGTGAGTGCGTGGCCTGGCGTGGAGTGCGTTTCTATCACAGCTGCCACCCCCACCATGTCCTGGGCACCATTGGGCCTTTCTCACCCGGGTCCCGACAGGCCTCCTGAACAGAGCCGGTCAGAGAGAGGGCCCCGGAGGATTCTGCCATTTTGCGGATGATGGTTGTCTGCCCTGCCATGGCTCCAGTTGAGAGACTGCCCCAGACCCTCCCTCCCCTCCTGAGAAAAACGATCAGTTTCTTCCCATTTGGTGCCAACATTCTCCTTAGCTTCGCTAGCTCTTCTCCCTTCCCGGGGACACCCCCGCCCCCCCCGCAATCGGATCCCCCCGCAGACGGAACAAGCCCCGCTCTGTCAAACGCCTCTGATGAGATCAGCACTTTGATCCATGACGATCAGCTCGGCAGCCTTTCTCTGCACCTGCTCCAGTGTGAATTCATCTTTCTCCAGCTGCTTCGGCCAAACTCGGCACACTGGGGGTGGGAGACTTGCTCCCTGCTGCTCCCCCCCCCCCCACCACCATCCATGTGTCAGTTTCCTTTGCCTTCTTTCCTCCTCCCTCCTTTTGCCAGCTGTGTAATCAGCGCCCGGCTCCGCCACCCAATGCAACTCCAACTTTTGCAAGCCTGCGACCAAAGAGGCCACTGAAAGCAGGGCCCTAAACAGCCCCAACGCTGCTACAAATTTGCCAGGTCTCGGCGCGGCTGATCAGCCCGTGGGCTGGGCCTGTGTGTCTCCAGCAATGAGGCTGCAGGAGAGAGACGGCACCAGCCACAGATGCTGCGTTTCCTATCTTGGTTGTTCTTTTCCCTCCCCTTTCATGTGTGTTTGTCTTAAAGGAGGCAGAATCGGACTCCACCGGCGGCTTCAGACCATCAGAAATCCCTTGTGTTTCCCGCCCCCCCCAAAAAGAACAGTTCATCCCACTTTTCATGCTATTTAACAGACTGTCAGACAGGAGCTATTACAACAACCTTCTATTGCTAAAGGCGCTGACACCTCGTTAAAAGAGAAGCCTCCTTTAGGACTTGGACTGTTTTCCCTTCTTTTTCAGGGTCCTTGTAAGAAAAGGTTTAAAAGATGTTCATTGGTGGTTATTGCAGTGAAAGTCACCCGCAAAACTTGATGTCCAGCCCCGGGCCACACTTTAGTGTTGGGACAGTGAACGAGGGCTTGTTAACAGTTTATCTCTTGCTGGGTGGAGACGCCCTCTTCTCAACACCATGGACCCCTCGATTGAAGTCCCCGATGAGATGGGCTCCGTCCCCGGCAGAGAGGATCCCCCAGCCTCGCTGTTAGGGAATCATATCCTGCTTTACCCACTCTGTCTTCACTGCTCCTCGGTGCTCCCCCTAAATAATCTTTCACCCTCTTTGGAGTATCTCCTGTCCCGTACCCCGTTCTCTGCAGAGTTCGCAGATTTAGCTCCCCCCCAAGCCCCACGCAGCGCCCGGGATCCCAGCAACAGAGAGCAACCGCTCGGCCGCTGAGCGCAAGCTCCGAGGCAGGGCTGTCCCCTTCCCACAATGCCCCCGTCTATGCAGCCTCATTGGCAAGCCACCCCCTCAGCCCTTACTGGGCCCCAGACCCCTCCCCTCCAGCCTTGGGCATCCGCCCATGGATCCAGCTGCGTCTCTTGGTGCCATCGGGCATGGTGCTGCAGGCTTTCTCCCGTGGGCAAGGCCGACGTTCCTAAGCACGCAGCTCCCCCTTCTGGCGCCATCGGGCATCCCCGATCCAGTCTCCCTCGGTCGGTGCCGTGCCAGCCCCGGTCACAAGGCCAGAGAGGTGATTGTGCCGGGCGGCGGGGCGCGCGCCATGTAGCCGAACACCTTCCGTAGATCGTTCTTGATGCTGTCGCTTACCAGGGCATAGAGGACGGGGTCCAGGGCGCTGTTGAGGCTGGACAGGGCCAGGGCCAGGGAGAAGGGCAGGTGGAGCCGCTGCTCGAAGGAGCAGAGGGAGCAGCCGTCTAGCACCGCGGAGGCCACCGTCCGCACCAGCAGCAGCAGGTGGTAGGGGGCGAAGCAGAGCAGGAAGATGGCGATGACGCCCAGCGAGAGCCGCTTCACCTTGGCCTTCTGCCAGCCCAGCAGGGTGCCGCTGGCCCGCACCCCCTGGAAGATCTTGAGGTAGGAGACCCCCAGGACCAGCAAGGGCAGCGCGAAGCCAGCGGCCACCCGGAAGTAGTTGAACCTGGCCACGCCGGGCTGCAGCGGGTAGCTGTCGTAGCAGGAGCCGTTGAGCGGCTCCGGGGAGCGCAGGGCGATGCCCACGTGGAAGGTGAAAACCAGCAGGGCCACCAGGGCGCTGGCGGTGGCGGCCGAGCGGCGGCTCCGCAGGCCCAGGGAGCGGAGCGGGTGGGCCACGGCCAGGTAGCGCTCCAGGGAGATGAGACAGAGGAGCAGGACACTGACGTACATGTTGGAGTAGAAGACGAAGCCGGCGGCATGGCAGGCCAGGCTGCTCAGGGTCCACCGGTGCCCACGCCACACGTACAGCATCCACAGCGGCAGGGTGAGCAGGTAGAGCACGTCGGAGGCGGCCAGGCCCAGCAGGTAGACGGCCAGCACGTTGCCCAGCCGCACCTGTTGCACGATAGGCCACAGGGTCAGCGCGTTGGTGGCCAGGCCCAGCAGGAAGACGGCACCATAGAGAGAGACCACCAGCTCCTGGCCAGCCTGGAAATCCACCCCGCAGCGCGAGGCGTTGGACGGGCAGGGGGCGCTGGCGTTCAGCATGGTGCTGGGGGCGGCGCTGCAAAGAGAGAGCGGGGCTTAATAGCAGTGAGGTACCTCCACACACACCCCCATCAACGGTGTCTTCAGAGCACACAGGGCTTGTCCCCGCCAGCAGGGGGCAGCACACACACACACACACGGAGCTGGGCTCATCCCCGCCAGCAGGGGGCAGCACACACACACACAGGGAGCAGGGCTTGTCCCCTAAAGCAGGGGGCAGCACACACACACACACACGGAGCAGGGCTCGTCCCCGCCAGCAGGGGGCAGCACACACACACACACACACACACACACACACGGAGCTGGGCTCATCCCCGCCAGCAGGGGGCAGCACACACACAAACTGACTGGCTGTCCTTTCCCGCTTGCTTCACCTCCTGGCGGGGAGAGCAGCCAATCAGAGCTGAGTAGAAGGAGCAGAGGTGTGACTGGGTACAGATGTGGGCCTGGAGGGGCAGAATTGACATGGGTCTGGGGGGCAAGGGGCAGATGTGGGGCTGGGGGCAGAATTGACATGGGTCTGGGGGGCAAGGGGAAGATGTGGGGCTGGGGGCAGCATTGACATGGGTCTGGGGGCAAGGGGCAGAAGTGGGACTAGGGAGTAGAACTGACATGGGTCTGGGGGCAAGGGGCAGATGTAGGGCGAGGAGGCAGAATTGACATGGGTCTGGGGGCAAGGGGAGGATGTGGGGCTAGAGGGCAGAATTGACATGGGCCTGGGGGCAAGGGGCAGATTGGAGCTGGGGGGAAGAATTGAGATGGGTTGGGGCAGAAGTAAGGGCTGGGAACAGAAAATTCACTGGTGTGGGGCAGGCAGGTACAGAAGCAACATGAGGCTGGGCTGGCGCTCAGCTAATTGCTGGGCTGGGGAATAGGCCGATGTGGGGCTAAGAACCAGCAGCCATGTCAGGACTGTGGGGCAAGGGGCAGATGTGGGGCTGGGAGGCAGAGCATTAATTGGTGGGCATTGCTGGGTTTGGGGAGGGGCTGTGCGCTCCCAATCTGTGCACTTTGGTCTCCGTTGCGGTGTAGCGCGAGCTCCTGCCAGGGGTGGCGTGTGTGTGTGTGCGTGTATGTGTGTGTGCACTGAGTTCGCGTTCTTAGAATCATAGAATATCAGGGTTAGAAGAGACCTCAGGAGGTCATCTAGTCCAACCCCCTGCTCAACGCAGGACCAACCCCCGACTAAATCATCCCAGCCAGGGCTTTGTCAAGCTGGGCCTTAAAAACCTCTAAGGATGGAGATTCCCACACCTCCCTAGGGAACCCATTCCAGTGCTTCACCACCCTCCTAATGAAATTGTTTTTCCTAATATCCAACCTAGACCTCCCCCACTGCGACTTGAGACCATTGCTCCTTGTTCTGTCATCTGCCACCACTGAGAACAACCTAGATCCATCCTCTTTGGATCCCCCCTTCAGGTAGTTGAAAGCTGCTATCAAATCCCCCCTCACTCTTCTCTTCTGCAGACTAAACAACCCCAGTTCCCTCAGCCTCTCCTCATAAATCATGTGCTCCAGCCCCCTCATCATTTTTGTTTCCCTCTGCTGGACTCTTTCCAATTTTTCCACATCCTTCTTGTAGTGTGGGGCCCAAAACTGGACACAGTACTCCAGATGAGGCCTCACCAATGTCGAATAGAGGGGAATGATCACGTCCCTCGATCTGCTGGCAATGCCCCTACTTATACAGCCCAAAATGCCGTTGGTCTTCTTGGCAACAAGGGCACACTACTGACTCATATCCAGCTTCTCGTCCACTGTAACCCCTAGGTCGTTTTCTACAGAACTGCTGCCTAGCCACTCGGTCCCTAGTCTGTAGCAGTGCATGGGATTCTTCCGTCCTAAGTGTAGGACTCTGCACTTGTCCTCGTTGAACCTCATCAGGTTTCTTTTGGCCCAATCCTCTAATTTGTCTAGGTCCCCCTGTATCCTATCCCCACCCTCCAGCGTAGCTACCACTCCTTGCAGTACATATGAGGGATGCACACGGCCGTGCACTGAGTCCGCATTCTTCGCGGTGCATGTGAGGAATCCGGCCTCACTGTCATTCTCACACATGGTGGGGGGAACCAATGAGCAAACAGGTGAGAAAACACAAGATCATTGTTCTCTGCTTGTACAGCACCAGGCACAATGGGGTCCTGGGCCGGACTGCAGCCCCTGGGTGCTACCGTAATACACCTAAGAGCAATACAAATGTACAGCACCTACTACCATGTGGGGGGCCTAGCGCATGACCGAGGCTTCTAAGCGCTACCGTAATACACCTAATAGCAATATGAATGTACAGCTCCTAGCACCGTGGGGGCCTGGGCCATGACTGGGGCTTGTAGGTGCTGATACACATTCGTAACAATCTTTTTTGAAAAGCTCTCCCAGGGTTTCGCCCACCGGCTGCAGTGGGACGAAGCCATCAGCCGACACTGCACACAACAAAGCCTGGCCAAGGACCTCAACAGCCCACGTGCTTCTGGCGCTCCCAAGGCCTCCCACTTCAGCATGCCCGTGCATGTCGCCAACGGGCCACTGACCATCCTCACCCCCACCCCGCACACACCCGGCTTCCAGCAAGCGGGCCTTGGCTCTTTAAGGGTGGCTGAGGTGCGCTGTGGTGCAACCATTTCCTTTCCCACCCCACGACACTAACCTGGGGCCCGGCTTCCTGCCTGGGCTGCCTGAGCACTGAACACGTGCGCCAGGCGGTGAATGGTGCATGCGGCAGCCGGACGTGCGGCTGTGGGGGCGGGAGCCCCGTCCTGCCGCACGACGAGTGGGGGATCTCCCACAGGGGTAGCAGAACTGCAGCTGGTGCCCTAGGGGGCGCTGTGCGCACTAGGGGGCACTGTCCTCAGTGGGGGGGCCAAGGTGGCACATGCAGCTGGCAGGTTTTATGGGGGCCAGGGGGTATCTGTATGCAGCAGGGTGGTCTAGTAGACAATGCACTGGCCTGGGAGCCAGGACTCCTGGGTTCTAGCCTCAGCTCTGGGAGGGGAGTGGGGTCTAGGGGTTAGAGCAGGGGGGGGGCTGAGGAATCAGGACTCCTGGGTTCAGTTCCTGGTTCAGGGTGGGGACTAGGGTTGCGGGAGGAATTGTGAATCAGGATGCCTGGGTTCTGTCCTCAGCTTTTGGAGGGAAGTGAGGTCTAGAGGTCAGAGTGGGGGTTGGTAGTGGGAGCTGGGTTCTGTTCCTGGGAAGGGAAAATGTTTGCCATGGGGGGATTATGAATCAGACTGCCTGGGTTCTATTCCTGGCTTTGCCACTGCCCTTAGCCAAGTCACATCCCCACTCTGTGCCTCAGTTTCCCCATCCGTAGCACAGGGGTTAATGGTACCGACCTACCCTTGTACAGTGGTTGGGGATCTCTGGCAGAGTTGCATGGCTGTGGGTGTTAGAGATGCACGGGGACTGGCCTGGGTGGCTGGGTGTGAAACGTGGTGTCTCTCTCACAGGGGATGGCGTGTAACAGTGACGTGTGTGGAGGAGCCAATGTACCGGGGTGACGCATGTGCTGTGTGGGTTGTGTGTGTGCAGGGCATGTTGGCGTGTGGAAAGGGCCCTGGGAGGAGGGTGGGGTGGGCTTGGTGCTGACTCTGGGAGAAGTTGGGGGGCAAACAGCTGGCTTGGCCCTTCCTGTGCCCCCTATGTCCGTGTGAGATGGGGGACCACCTCTGTGGCCCCAAGACAGCTGGGGTTGGATGTAGCACCCTGTTCCCCCCCCCCCGGTATAACTAGGGTGACCAGATGTTCCGATTTTATAGGGACAGTACTGATTTTTGGGTCTTTTTCTTACATAGGCTCCTATTATTCCCCCCCCCCCCCCCCACTCCCGTCCCGATTTTTCACACTTGCTGTCTGGTCACCCTAGGTATAACACATGTGCCCTCACCTCCCACTCAGACCCCCCCTTCCCCAAAACCGCGCCCCCTGCAGTTTATTTACTTGTGGGGCCCTGGGGGAGGGGGCATCTGGCAGGGAGGGGTTCGCTATTCACCGCCCCCCTCACACTCCCTCCCCTGCTCCACAAGGCAGTCCCCCATGTCTGCCCCCCCCCGACCCCTGCCCCTGAGGCAGCAGGCATGGCTTGGGGTGGGGGGTCCTGTACAGCTGCATGCCCCAGTCTTCCCCTTCCCCTCCCCAGGGACTGATCTCAAGAGCAGGGGAATGGGGGGGGGGACAGGCACATACCAAGCCGCCAGGGAGGGTCTCTGAAGAGCTGAGTGGAAGCCCCCAGCCTGGGGGGACGCTGGCACCGGAGCAGCTCAGGGGCACAGATGCATCCTCAGATCTCGGCTCCTTTGCAGCCTCAAAGGCTCCCCCGCGCCCCGCCCGCCCCCGCTACCACAGCTGGCGTGTGAATGGCTGGCAGCTCTGCCCGCCCCGCTGCCATTCGCCAGCAGACACCCTTGCCCGCCCCCACCCCCGCCCCGCAGTCCCACACTAGCGATTTCTAGGAAGCGCAGTCCGGGATTTCACACAAACCGGAAAGGGGGTTTCCAACGGCTGTCCAGGGGGTGGCCCACCCCTGGGCCCGTCTGCCCCCGACGCGTCCTCCCCTCCCCAGGGCAGGCGGAGGGCTGAGAGGGGCGACCAGGGCTGGCAGGCTGGGAGGTGCTGGGCAAAAGGGAAACATTGCTGACGTTGCCAGAAGCAGCACGCGGGCTGGCTCTGGAATCCCCAATGGCGCAAGTGCCCCCGTTCCCATACCAGGCCAACACGGGCAGCGCGCGCGCACAATGCGCTGGCTCAGCGCCAAGCAAGGTCAGCGCACACCTGCCACTCGTCCGTGGCTATCATCACACACAGCCGCTGTGCACGCTCGCCCAGTGCCACCGGACACACTCGCCCAATGCCACGCACAGCCGCCTCACACCGTGCATGGCCATTGGGCACAGGCGCTCAACGCCATACACGGCCACGGCACAGCTGCCTCGCACCACGCACGGCTGCTGCGCACGCTCCCCCAATGCCGCGCACCCATGGGTGACGTGGCCATTTCACTCGCTCTTCTGGGTGTAAATGAAGGCCCTGTCACAGTGCGGCAAAATGGTGTCCCAGTTGCAGGATGGGTGGGGGTGGCTAAATGGATAGGAGTGTGGCTAAATGAGTGGTAGGGGGTAGATGGCTGGCTGGATCCATCAATGGGGAGATGCAGGGATGGGTGGAAAGATGTTGGGTAGATGGGTGGTAGGTGGCTGGATGGTGGGGGATGGACAGTGAATGGTGGGTGGATGGACAGTGAATGGAGGGTGGGTGGGTGGTAGGTGGCTGGATGGTGGGGGATGGACAGTGAATGGTAGGTGGATGGATGGTGGGTGGATGGACAGTGATTGGTAGGTGGATGGATGGTGGGTGGATGGACAGTGCATGGAGGGTGGGTGGATGGACAGTGGGTGGTAGGTGGATGGATGGTGGGGGATGGACAGTGGTTGGATGGTGGGTGGATGGACGGTGGGTGATAGGTGGGTGGACGGATGGTGGGTGGTGGATAGATGGACAGTGGGTTGATGGATAGTGGGTGATAGGTGGCTGGACAGTGGGTGGATGGAGGGACAGTGGGTGGGAGGTGGATGGACAGTGGATGGACGGTGGGTGGTAGATGGATGAATGGTGGGGGATGGACAGTGGATGGACGGTGGGAGGATGGACAGTGGGTGGTAGGTGGATGGATGGTGGGGGATGGACAGTGGGTGGATGGACAGTGGGTGATAGGTGGGTGGACGGATGGTGGGTGGTGGATAGATGGACAGTGGGTTGATGGATAGTGGGTGGTAGGTGGCTGGACAGTGGGTGGATGGAGGGACAGTGGGTGGGAGGTGGATGGACAGTGGATGGACGGTGGGTGGTAGATGGATGAATGGTGGGGGATGGACAGTGGATGGACGGTGGGAGGATGGACAGTGGGTGGTAGGTGGTTGTGCAGGGAGGTCATAATTCAAATACCCAAAACATCTTTCCCCTTCCCAGGGACAAGCAGGGGCATTGCCTGGGGCTGGGATCTCCAATTCCTGTATATCCGAAAGGTGGCAGGCGGGCAGGGGAGGAAGGGGCCAGGCCATGGAGCACTAGGGGGGAGAACTGGGCGGGGGGGGGGGGGGGCAGGGCCAGGCTGTGGAGAGCCCAGACCAAGCTGCAAAAATGTGAAGGCAAATAAAGCAAAAGCACTTGAGGGCTGTAAGTGGCTCGGGGCCCGGGAAGTACCTGGCCTGGATCCCTGCACCTGGGAGTGGACGCTGAGCACAGCCCCCTCGGGAGCACTCAGTGCCCCCCAAGTCACAGTGGTGGAGGGCATGAGGGGGGCAGGCTGGTATTGCGGGACTTGGGCCAGGGTTCGGCCTGACACCCCCAGGAAAAGTGTCTGAGCGGGGACCTATGATAGGACAGCACTTCCTGTAGCACGGCACCCCCTGCCGAGCCCCCCACCCCACCCCCAGCAGCACAGCGCCCCCTGCCAAGCCCCCTGCCCCGCCCCCCGTAGCACGGCGCCCCTTACTGAGCCCCCCGACCCCTGTAGCACAGTGGTCCCTGCCGAGGCCCCCACCCCACCCCCAACAGCATGGCGCCCCCTGCCGAGCCCCTGCCCCACCCACTGCAGCACAGCGCCCCCTGCCGAGCCCCCCGCCCCGCCCCCTGCAGCACAGCGCCCCCTGCCGAGCCCCCTGCCCCGCCCCCTGTAGCACGGCGCCCCCTACCGAGCCCCCCGCCCCACCCCCTGCAGCACTGAGAGAGCCCTGTAGCATCTCACCCGGGTATGGGGGCAGCACTGCCTCGGAGAGGATCAGGTCCCCCCAGCACTCAGCCCAGACTGCAGCAAATGGAGGGGGAGGGGAGCTGGGCAGGGGAGGAGCTACAGGGAAAAGCGAGGGGCTGTTGGTGAGCCGAGCGTGGGGAGGGGAGGATTTGTGGTGCTTGAGGTGGGGTGGGGAGACAGCACCCCAAATGGCTGCGTAGCGTTGCCACCCGCACCACATCCCACCCCAGAAGTGGCTGCAATTCAGCGATGGCTGCAGCCCCTCCATGGATCGCCTGTGACGGGCGCTGGGCTCCTGCTGGCCGAGAGGTGCTGGATAAATACAAGACCAGGCTTACTACCCCTGTACCGTTCATGTACTAAACTAGCCGCCTTTAGGAGCCCCAGACAGACAGGCCAGATAGTGCGTGGAGGGGCGGCCGGAGACGCTCTGAAAGCCACGAGCCGCTAGAAACCCCCCAACTGATGCTTCACCTGCATGGATTCACCAAGGGCAAGTCATGCCTGACTAACCTAATTGCCTTCTATGAGGAGATAACTGGCTCTGTGGATGAGGGGAAAGCAGTGGGTGTGTTATTCCTTGACTTTAGCAAAGCTTTTGATACGGTCTCCCACAGTATTCTTGCCGGCAAGTTAAAGAAGCATGGGCTGGATGAATGGACTATAAGGTGGATAGAAAGCTGGCTAGATCGTCGGGCTCATAGTGATCAATGGCTCCATGTCTAGCTGGCAGACGGTATCAAGCGGAGTGCCCCAAGGGTCGGTCCTGGGGCCGTGTTTATTCAATATCGTCATTAATGATCTGGAGGATGGCGTGAATGCACCCTCAGCATGTTTGCAGATGACACTAAACTGGGAGGAGTGGTACATACGCTGGAGGGTGGGGATAGGATACAGAGGGATCTAGACAAATTAGAGGATTGGGCCAAAAGAAACCTGATGAGGTTCAACAAGGACAAGTGCAGTCCTGCACTTAGGACAGAAGAATCCCATGCACTGCTACTGGCTGGGGACCGACTGGCTAGGAAGCAGTTCTGCAGAAAAGGACCTAGGGGTCACAGTGGACGAGAAGCTGGATATGAGTCAACAGTGTGCCCTTGTTGCCAAGAAGGCTAATGGCATTTTGGGCTGTATAAGTAGGAGCATTGCCAGCAGATCGAGGGACGTGATCATTCCCCTCTATTCGGCATTGGTGAGGCCTCATCTGGAGTACTGTCCAGTTTTGGGCCCCACACTACAAGAAGGATGTGGAAAAATTGGAGAGTCCAGTGGAGGGCATCAAAAATGATTAGGGGGCTGGAGCACATGACGTATGAGGAGAGGCTGAGGGAACTGGGATTATTTATTCTGCAGAAGAGAAGAATGAGGGGGGATTTATAGCTGCTTTCAACTACCTGAAAGGGGGTTCCAAAGAGGATGGATCTAGGCTGTTCTCAGTGGTACCAGATGACAGAACAAGGAGCAATGGTCTCAAGTTGCAGTGGGGGAGGTCTAGATTGGATATTAGGAAAAACTTTTTCACTAGGAGGGTGGTGAAGCACTGGAATGGGTTCCCTAGGGAGGTGAGGGAGGTGGTGGAATCTCCTTCCTTAGAGGTTTTTAAGGCCCGGCTTGACAAAGCCCTGGCTGGGATGATTTAGTTGGGGATTAGGTCCTGCTTTGAGCAGGGGGTTGACTAGATGACTCTCTGAGGTCCCTTCCAATGGTGATATTCTCTGATTCTATGATGCTATGATTCACACGGCAGCCAGAAATGAGTCATGCCAGGCGTGCAGACAGGAACTAACCAAGTCTGTGCCCCCCCAGTAACCATCTGCCACCCACTGGTCACGACTGCGGGCCTGGGAACACCGCGCTCCCCTGCCCTGATCTCTGACGGGGTCCCTGGGGCTAGGCAGGCCTGGAGTCGGGGTACATTGGCTCCCGGGTGTCCTAAGGTCCCCACCCAGACAGTTGCTCTCGGTGGTTTCCTGTTTACGTCCGGCAGCCATTGGGGATTCACAGCAGCAGAGAACTGAGAAATGGCTCCACGTGCAGGGGACAGCCCGCGGCTCCCAGCCCTGTCTCCCTACACCATGCAGACGGGCCCGGTAATTCCAGTGTGGGCTCCTGGCGTGACGCAGAGTCACTTGGTCCCCTGGAATTCCTCAGAAACCGACCGACGGCTCAGAGCCGAGAGTGACGGTTATTTTGCTTCAGGTCACACAATGAGTCGGCGGAGGAGCTGGGGGCGAGAAGCCTCCCTCCCTCCCCTTCGCTTAACCACATGAACCTATTCCCCTCCCCGTGCTCAGAATAAAACCCAGGAGTCCTGGCTCCCCCTTGCTCTAACCCACTAGATCCCCCACTCCCCTCCCAGATGCGGGGATGGGGGCAAGTGGGAGTCAAGACGTCTTCTGGCATTGTGGAGGGTCACATATTTCACCCCGTCTCCCTAAACCCGAAGCCTAGTGGCCGGGGGATGGGATGGCCCTTTAAGGGAGATGGGCTTAGCGCTACCTTTGACTAGTTGCCTCCTGGGCCTTAGATACAAGGTCAACCAACACCTCGCCTGGGAGAGCCACCAGCTTGGGACTGGGACCAGCACATCTCTGTCCTCAGGGCGACCCCCCCGCCACCTCGCACGTCCCGGCTCCAACCCATGGGGGCGTTAGAGCTGCGCAAAGAAAGGGGGGCCAGAAGTTTCCACCTGGGGCAAGTGACACGTCATTCTCCCGCGCCTCGGTCTCAGGGACGCTCAGACATCTGGGTGCGATTCCCCCCCACCACCACTCCCCCCAAAAAACCCACCGAGCCTGCAGCAGACGCCCAGCGTGAGACGTTCCAGGCCAAACCATCTAACGTCTGGGAAAGGCCAAGGGCCTGCAAACGGGGGGCTTGCAATGGGAAGAGGTGGGCACCCTTCACACCAGGCCGTGCTCCCAGCTCCACCTGTAAGGAAGACCCTCCATGGGCACAGCGGGGTCTGTCTAACCGCGGCTCCTGACTAGCCAGGCCCTGCTACCTAGCCACCCGGCACAACCCTGGGCTCCAAGCACTTCCAACCAGACCTCCATTCGCCTCAGCACCGAAGACTCCTGTAGGGGTGTGTCCCGGAGCCCCAGTCGCCCTGGGGGAAGGGGGGACTGGCTACCCACTGAGACTGGCTCTACACACAGATTTTCCCCTGGCCCAAGTGCCTGTGTCAGGGGTGTGAACGGGAGACCCTTGGCGGACACACGGCTGCGCCCATTCTTCCACATGGATGCCTTAATAGCGCTTTAAACCTGGTATCTATCAACTGAGCTGGTGCTGGTCAATTTACAGGTGCAAGTCAACTTCCAAGTGATATAACAAGCATCCACGCTAGAGAGCAGCTCAGGTCTGTTTTTAGGCCACAAGCGAACTCTACCCAAGTCCGCCCGGAGCAGGGCATGGAGCTGCCACCACGCCAGCCCCCTGGGCGGGAGCAGAGCTGACCCAACCCGCGAGGATCCAGTTGTTTTCCCGCCTGACCCGCGTTGTCGGGCTCCAATGCCCACCCCAAACAGGCACTGCTTTTAAAAGAAACAACCCCCCCCCGACTCGGATCGAGGCCTTTCCCTCTGGAGCGCTCAGAGCACTTTATCAAGCAGGGGCCATGTCTTTATCCCCATTGTACAGCTGGGGAAATGGAGGCACAGAGCGGGGAAGGGGCTTGCCCACAGCCAGCGGGAGCGGCAGGAGGAGAATCCCTGGCTCCCGAGTATAACTTCGGAGTGTGGCTAAATCTGAAACTTTCGGAGGCGCTTCCTCGGGAAGCGTGACCCCCAGCCCTGCGCCAGGCTGCACCTCGTGCCCTACAGGGGGGCAGGGTCACCTCTAGCAATACCTGGGGCTTTTAGCTGTAGTGCGGGGCGATCACACCCACCCTGTCCGTTCCAGCTGGGGTGGGGGGGGGAGACTCAGCGTCGCCCCGCGCAGGGGGGTCGCGTACATTTCAGTTCAAAGGCAGGCTGGGCGGGTTCTGTTCACTATTTATTTATACACACACGGCCCCGTACGAGCATCCACCACAGGACGGGGTAGATCAGCCCCACCTCCATCGGCCTCGTCAGTTACGCACCCGTCCCCTGGCCCTGCCGTGAACACGCGTGTGCACGGGCCAGGATGCACATGGCCACGCAGGCCACATGTGGAGCAGGGCGTCAAGATCCAGCAGGGCTCGGCCTAGGGCGGCTTCGGTCTGGCCAAGACGGCTTGGAGCCAGCAGGGGTTGGGGTGCGGGGGGACACTTCTCCCCTCTACCCCGCTGAAGACAGGAGGGGGAGGGCTCAGCTCCCTCTGTGCTCCCCAAAATGGAGACCCCCCCCTTTTGCCCCCAGAGTGATGGACCAGGGAGAGTGGGTGCAGGGAGGGGCCCCATGCCCTCAAAAACCTTCACTCATAGCTTAGGCCCCTAACACCAACCCCACGCCCTTGGGACCCCCCCCCCTTCATAACCACAGAAGCCTAGTACATCGTGCACCCTCCCTCCACTCCCCTAACTACATCGCTGGGACCCCTCAGCCACCCCCAGGTCCCTGACATGCACCTGGGACTCCACCCCCCTCATGCCCTCAGCCCCCGATCTCAGCGCCGGGCCCTCACCCACTTCCCCAGGAGCCTGGGCTCACCTGCCAGGCCCCCTCCCTGAGGCCCCGGGCCTCTCACCCCGTCCTCTTCTATTCCATTCTTGCACTAGCCGGGGCGCCATGGGATCCGAGGGCTGTCCAGACGGGCGCCAAGCGACCTCAGCAGCTGTGCCAGGCGTCACGCCCTGCCTAGGCCCCTCGCCATGTCCTGGGGCCCCCAGCCCATCCCCGGGCCCCCCCCTGCCTCTCCTCAGCCCTAGGGGCGCCTGCTCGGGGTTCCTGAGAGTGGCCCCCGTGGGCAGGGGCGGGCGTGCAGGTAGGCGGGCGGGGGTGCACCAGTCGGGAAAAGGGAGCCGTCCTGTCTGCTCTGGCGCCAGCAGGGGGAGCCACGTCCCCACAGCACAAAGCGGGGGCAGGGGTGTCCTTCACCCCATCCCCAGGGGTCCGTCTTGTCCCACCCCCTCCACCAGAGCTGGGGGAGGGGTCTTCTTTCTGCCACGGGGTGGGGGGCCAGGCTCACAGAATGCTGACCCTCTCTGTCAGCCCCTGCAGCTCCCCCTCCCCCTCCTCCTCCTCCTCAGGGGGCGGCCTCCGGGGGGCCCGCAGGTGGGCAGGGTAGGGCAGGGTGTGGTCGGCGGCGAACTGCTCCCAGCGGGCGTCGTCGCTCTCGTGGGTGATGTAGCGCTCGGCCATCTTGGTCTCTAGCTCCCGTAGGTCCAGCCACGTCTGGTAATCCTGCAGGGGCAGCAACGGGTTAACAGGGACCAGGTGCATCACTGCTGCCTCCTGCTGGACAACACCAGAACCGCCTTAGACTCATAGACTCATAGGCTAGGTCTACACTACGGGGGGGGGGGGGGTCGACCTAAGATCACGTAGCTGAAGTTGCGTGAATAGCGTAGCTGAAGTGGCGTATTTTAGATCGACTTACCTGGCTGTGAGGACGGCGGCGAGTCGACTGCTGCCGCGCCGCCGTCGACTCCGCTTCCGCCTCTTGCCGCGGTGGATTTCCGGAGTCGACGGAAGAGCCATCGGGGATCGATTTTATCGCGTCTTCACTAGACGCGATAAGTCGATCCCCAATAGATCGATTGCTACCCGCCGATTCGGCGGGTAGTGAAGACGTGCCCATAGACTTTAAGGTCAGAAGGGACCATTGTGGTCATCTAGTCTGACCTCCCGCATGATGCAGGCCACAAAAGCTGACCCACCCACTTTCCCTTAACTCAGCTGTTGAAGTCTCCAGATCGTGATTTAAAGACTTCAAGTCGCAGAGAATCCTCCAGCTTGCGACCCCTGCCCCATGCTGCGGAGGAAGGCGAAAAACCTCCAGGGCCTCTGCCAATCTACCCTGGAGGAAAGTTCCTTCCCGACCCCAAATATGGCGATCAGTAGAACCCCGAGTATACAGGCAAGATTCTCCAGCCGGACCCTCATTTTACCCGCGATGACACGTTATTGCCTAATTGACTAAAATCATGTTATCCCATCAAACCATTCCCTCCATAAACTTATCTAGCCTAATCTTGAAGCCAGAGAGGTCTTTCGCCCCCACCGTTTCCCTCGGAAGGCTGTTCCAAAATTTCACCCCTCTGACGGTTAGAAACCTTCGTCTGATTTCAAGCCTAAACTTCCCCACGGCCAGTTTATATCCATTTGTTCTTGCACTGGGCTGGCTGGCATGTGTCGGTACCGCCCCCCAGTGGACAACACCAGAAGTGCCCTGCACTGGGCCAGCTGGTGTGTGTCGGCTGACCCCTATGGGACAGCACCAAAATCACCCTGCAACAGGTCGTCTGGAGCGTGTGTCGGTGCTGCCCCCTGCTGGAGAGCACGAGAACCGCCACCTCCAGCTGCCTCCATAGTCCCTTCTGCTGCTGCAACCGAGGGCAGCGGCTGCAGGACCATACTGGGCCCAGGGGCAACGGCAGTAGGCTTGTGAGCTGTGTAAGAGGGCAGTGGGGTCTAGCAGTTAGAGCAGGGGGCTGGGAGACAGGATTCTTGGGGAAGTCCCAGCCCCTCGCCGTGCCTCAGTTTCCCCACCTCTCCATAGCAATAGCGACAGTCCTCCTGAGCGTTCCCTTAGGTGACGGCTCTGGACCTGGGCAGGGCTGGGGGACGCTGCCGGGTCTGGGGGGAGGCTGTCAGGCCATGGCTGGGCCACCCCTACATACCTGGAGCCAGGGGTGACTCAGGGACTTGTCCACACTGTAGCGCTTCCTCATCTTCACCTGGAGCAGGTTATTGATCAGGTCGATGGCTGGAGGAGGAGAGAGCACGGGGGAGTCATGGAGCAGCCTGCGGGGGCGGGAAGGGCCCGAGTCTGCCCTGGGGAAAGCCACAGGGTGTGGGGATAGCGGGTATGGTGCCCCGACAACACAGGCCTTCCTGCTGGGGGTGCTGTGCTGCAGGGATGGGGGTGTCAGTTGGGGGTGTTGCCCCCTCGCAAGCAGTCTGAGCTCCCCCCACACTGCCATTAGAGCTTGAGGTGCAAACCCCATAGCTGGGAGTCCGCAGCCAGCTGTTGTAGTGGCTGGGTCCTGCCACTAGGAGGTAACAGACATCCCCCTCCCAACCAGAACACACACTGGGGCAGGTCCCTCCAGCGAGATCCCCCCTCAACCTCCCAGGGCAGGTCCCTCTGGCCAAGATCCCCCTCCCCCTCCAGTGGCAGGTCCCTCCGGCCGAGATCCCCCCTCCACCCCCCAGGGAAGGTCCCTCCTGCCGAGATCTCCCCTCCCCCTCTCCCGCTAGGGGCAGGTCACTCCTGCCGAGATCCCCCCTCCCCCCCGGGCAGGTCCCTCCGGCCGAGATCCCCCCTCCCCCCGGGCAGGTACCTCCGGCCGAGATCTGGCGCCAGGGGTGGGGCGGGTACATGAAGGCGGCGTTCTGGATCTGGTCGTTGATGTCCTCGTCCTCGTTGAAGGGGAAGGTGCCGCTCAGGCTGACATACATGATGACGCCCACGGACCACATGTCCAGCGAGCGGTTGTAGCCCTGGTTCAACAGCACCTCGGGGGCCAGGTAGGCCGGGGTGCCCACCACCGAGCGCCGGAACGACTTCTCGCCGATGATGCGGGCAAAACCGAAGTCACACAGCTTCACCTGGGGGAGCCGGGGGAGGGGTCTCAGCAGGGGGTGCTCTCCCCCTGGCCCCGATGCCCCAGTGAGCTCTGTGCTGCAGGGAGCGGGGTGGGGGGCTCTCTCCCCAATGCCCCAGGAGTTGTGAGAGATGAGGGGTCTCCACAGTGGGAGGTGGGGGTGTCACAAACAGCAGAGGGGAAGAGGGAGTGGGAAGGGGTACCTGCAGAGGGCGGTGGCGGGAGGAGTCTCACCTGGGGGAAGGGGGTCCCTGTGGAGGGGACTGGGGGGGTCTCATCTGGGGGAAGGGATCCCTGTGCAGAGTGGTGGCACAGTCGTACCTGGGGAGAGAGGTCCCTATGGAGGGGGTTAGGGAAGTCCAACCTGGGGGCGGGGTCGGATCTCACGTGGGGGAGGGGTCACATGGAGGGGGGAGGGGCAGTCCAACCAGGGGGAGGGGGTCTCACCTGGGGAAAGGGCTCGGCGGAGGCCAGAAGCACGTTCTCCGGTTTCAGGTCACAGTGGACGATGTTCTTGAAGTGCAGGTGCCGCAGGGCCACCAGGATCTGCCGGGACGGGGCAGGTCAGACATCGCGCGTGGGGCCAGGGCTGCCCCAAGAGCTTACGAGGCCCTTCCCCCCATCCGCCCAGCAGGGGGCGCCCCCCAGGGGCTGGCAGGGGCATAGGGGCGAGAGAGCAGCCAGGGGTGCGGAGGCCTGACCCCACCAGCTGGAGGGGAGGGAGGGGGTGCTGCCTGTTCCCCCTGTGGCCCACCCCAGGGAGGAGCTGAGGGACCAGGCTGCGTTGGGCCACCCCAGAGGCAGCAGGGACACGCCCCAAGCAGAGCTCAGCCCCTCCAGACAGACGGACACAAAGCTCAGGGCCGGTCCCCTCCAGACAGACGGACACACGGATCAGGGCCGGTCCCCTCCAGCAGGACAGACAGCCGCATGCCCCTGGCCCATCCTGGTGAACTCCCCCACCCAGTGGCCCTGGGGACAAACCGCGGTGCTGGGGCAGCTTGGGGGGGGGGGGGGCGGGTCTCACCTGGGTGATGAGGAATTTGGTGAGCCTCTCGGGCAGCCGGCCTTTCTCCGAGGACAGGATCATCTCCAGCATGTCCCCATGCAGCTTCTCCATGACCACAAACACCTTCTCAGGCGTCTCGAACATGCACTCCAGGTTCACTATGCCTGCGTGGCGGAGGCTCTGGGAGCCGGGGAGAGGAGGGATAAAAGCGGGGGCAGGGAATCCACCCGTCCGCCAGCCCCACCCCGCCTTGGAGCTGGTGACCCCCATGAGCCACCCAGCTCCAGGCAAATCCTAGCCCCATGTGCTGCCTCCCCCAGAGCGGCCGGCTCAACCCATGTCTCCCTGCCCTGCTGGGACCTGGACTGAGACCTGTGCAACTCACTGCAGCGAGCAGCAACCTCGGGGCCAGCTCTCAGAATTGCCCCTAAGCCAGTCAAGCCCCAGGACACCCGAGGCGGGTCCCATGGGAGGTGGGGGGTGTGCTCTCTCCAGGGCGGGGGAGCGAGGAGCCGGGCGCCATCGCTGTCTGTCCGTCCGTCCCCTCTCACCTGCAGGATGGCCACCTCGTTGCGAAGCTGGCTTTCCTGCTTTGTGGGGAAACGCAGCTTGTCGATCACCTTCACTGCCACGTCCCGGCCCGACTTACGGTGCTTCCCTGGCGGGGGCCAGAACAGAGGCATTAGGGTCCTCGTCCCAGGGGAGCCGGCACCCCCTGGAGGGGAGAGGCCCCGTGTCCCATTGCCCACCCCCTGACCCTGCCAGTCCCCCACCCTGGGGGTAGATTGGATCCAGCGCCCCCTAAAGGTGACAGGCTCCATGTCCCATTCCCCACCCGCCAAGCCAGCTAATCTCCCCTACCCAAAATAGGGTTGGACACGGGAGTCTTCTTCCATTTCCCTTCCGAACTGATCTGCAGCATTCCTGTGCAGCCATTAAACAGCCCCCACCCACGCTCCACCCCAGAGGCAGCTGCATCTCAGTGCACTGCTGGGTGAGCGATCCCTGTACAAATACCCACCGCACCCCACCCCAGAGGTACTCAGTGGCAGGCCCTGCATCCCGTCCTCCCCATGAACCCACCTCCATAGACAACTCCAAACTGCCCTGAGCCCAGGACCTCGTCTGGGAAGATCTGGTAAACTGTGGCTATGTCCTGCAACAGCACAAGAAAAAGGGTCATGTCGGCCCATCCGGGTGGGTGGGAGGGTGTCCATCACATGTAGGGGCGGGGCATAGAGACAGGCGGGGTCCCAGATTGAGGTGTTGATAGATTTGGTTTCAGAACAAACTCATACATTAAACAGTAATAAGTCACCAGGACCAAGAGTTTTGAAGGGACTCAAATATGAAATTGCAGAACTACTAACTATGGTAGGTAACCTATCGCTTAAATCAGCTTCTGAACCAGACAACTGGCAGAGAGCTAATGTGACACCGAGTTTTTAAGAAGGCTGCAGAGGCAATTACAGGCCAGTTAAGACAAATTGGTTGAAACTATAGTAAAGAACAGAATTATCAGACACATAGATGAACACGATATGTTGGGGAAAAGTCAACACGGCTTTTGCAAAGGGAAATCACGCCTCACCAATCTATTAGAATTTTTTGAAGGGGTCAACACGCATGTGGACAAGACTGATTGGGTGGATATAGTGTACTTGGACTTTCACAAAGCCTTTGACGTGCTCCAGGAGTTCTCAAAGATAATTGTCAACAGTTCTGAGATTTTGCTTCAGCTAGCAACTTAAGTACCCTCAGGTGAATGTCATCTGACGACTCGAATATAGCGATCTTATTTAACCTGTTTTTTCCCCTATTTTGGCTTGCACTTCTTCCCTTTTGTTGTTACCATTAATTGTGTTACGTATCTGGTCACAAATTAACCTTTTCAGAGGTCACTGAAGCAGAAGAGGCATAAATGCCTCCGCCTTCCTGAGGTCACCTGGTATTAGTTCTCCTTCCCAGCTAAGGAGGAGAGGGCCTCCACTTTCCTTCACCTTTCTCTTGCTCCTGAGGTAATCATACAACCTCTTCTTATTGCCTTTTATGTTGCTTGCTAAATGTAGCTCATTTTGTGCCTTAGCCTTTCTGGTTTTGTCCCTACATGCTCATGCTATTCCTTTGTCCTCCTCCTTAGCCGCTGGTTCATGTTTCCACTCTTTATATACAGACAGAGAGCCATGGGGTGGGGGGAATCCCTACTCACCACATTCTCCTGGGTCTGGACATACACAGAGAAGGGGCGTGGCAGAAAGAGAAGGGGCGTGGCAGAAAGAGAAGGGGCGTGGCAGAAAGAGAAGGGGCGTGGCCTCTACTCACCACGTTCTCCTGGATCTGGCTGTTGGACACGGAGATCCTGAGCGATGCCTGCCCTGGGAAGGGAAAAGGGGCCTTTGATTAGGAGCTGGCACCAGACAGGCCTGGCCTGAGCCAATCAGGATTCCCCTCCCCCCCGTATACTGTGTCCAGGGCATGAAATCCTACATGGGGAATGGCGTGTCAAGTCCCCGCCCCCTTCCCAGCCCTTAACCCTGATCCCCAGGGAACTGCAGCATCTGAGGACTGAGATCCTCCCAGCCACGCGGACGCCAAGCTCCATCCCCAGGACCGACTCGGTGTTCCCCAGGTGAGATCGGCATCGCCCCCTGCAGGGCAATCACCTCCCACACTTGGGACACTGCCTGGCTAGGCCCAGAAGGGTCTGACAGGATGCTGGTGCTTCGGGCTGGGCTCCCAGACGATCCAAACAGGGACCAGCCTGCACTGGGATGGGAGACACCCAGAGCACTGCAGGGGGCGGTGATGGTGACCCAATAGGTGATGTTCTTTAGGACCCCGATGTCCCAGTGTGGCACTAGGGGGCGCTGTGCTGCAGGAAGCAGGGTGTGGGCTCGGTAGGGGGCGCTCTCCCCTCGCAGTCAGCGCTGGCCCCAACGACCCAACACGGTGCTAGGGGGCGCTGTGCTGCAGGGAGCGGGGTGTGGGCTCAGTAGGGGGCACTCTCCCCTCGCAGTCAGCGCTGGCCCCAATGACCCAACACGGTGCTAGGGGGCGCTGTGCTGCAGGGAGCGGGGTGTGGGCTCAGTAGGGGGCGCTCTCCCCTCACAGTCAGCGCTGGCCCCAACGACCCAACACGGTGCTAGGGGGCACTGTGCTGCAGGGAGCGGGGTGTGGGCTCAATAGGGGGCGCTCTCCCCTCACAGTCAGCGCTGGCCCCAACGACCCAACACGGTGCTAGGGGGCGCTGTGCTGCAGGGAGCGGGGTGTGGGCTCAATAGGGGGCGCTCTCCCCTCACAGTCAGCGCTGGCCCCAATGACCCAACACGGTGCTAGGGGGCGCTGTGCTGCAGGGAGCAGGGTAGGGGCCCGCTCTCCCCACCGCCCCGGAGCCCAGCCCAGGCCTCGGGGCTCTCACTCACTCTGGGGGGCCTGTCCCTGAGGATTGGGAGCATCCTGCAGAATGACGGGCATGAGGGCCTGGCGGATGGCGCTCTCCCAGGCCATGGCCACTTCCAGCCCGACCCCGCTGTGCTGCTGGCTGGCGGTGGACGGGGCGGGGGCGCAGTTCTCCCCGACACAGTAGGTGGCGTTGGCCGTGACGATCTCGAAGCAGTGCGGGTTGCCGCCCGGCGGCACCAGAGCGAAGGTCTGGGCCGGCTCCACCGCCAGGATCTCAGACAGCGGGATTTCCTGCAACGGGAACCCACCCGCAAGCTCAGGGGCCAAATGCAGAGTAGCTCGGCCCAGCCTGGCTTCTGGGCCCTTTGATTTCCCTCCAAATTTTCAGGGTTCTCCCCCCCCCCCCCATTTATTTCCCTCATTTTCTCTTCCCCAAACACACACCGTTTTTTTGTTTAAAAAAAAAAAAAAAAAAAGCGTTCTTTCTTCTTTTCCCCCCCACAGTGGAAAATAAAGGAAATATTTTTGTAAAATGTTTTAAAAAACGGAGAGAAATTCAGACATTTGAAAATATTTCCCCCCAAAACTTTTCAAGTGGAAAGGAGGAAAAGAGTGGAATCTCTCCCCCCCCCCTCCTCCCACAATACACACTTTCACGTCCCACCAACTTTTTCCAAGGGGAAGAAAACGAAGGGGCAGGGGAACTCAAGAGACAGTGGGAATTCGACATCACTTCAACATACAAAAAAAAGCGGGTGCCTTTTTGCTGAGAATTTCCATTAAAAAAAAAAAAAAACCCTCAACAATTAAAACTTTTTCCCTTTTTTGGTGCCAAAAATGTCTTTTGACGGAAAAAAGGACTTTTTTGTCCAAAGATTTTTGAGCAGTCTGAGTCATCAGTGTGGGGCCGCTGACACAAAGGGTGTGGTGACAACACACACACACACACTCACTCACACACACACACACTCACACACACACACACACAGCCGGGAGTTACAGCGTGAAACTCAATGGAGGAGCCGGAGAACCTGATCAGCCAGGCTGGGGAAACATCTCCCCAAGGGAAGGGCTGGGGACACTGAAACCTACAAACCCTGGGATACAGTCCGTCAGGGACAATTCCCCCACCTCCCTAGGAGGAACAGACAGTCGGGGATGACTCTGCCTTGGGTGGGGATGGGCTCGGTGGGCCCTGAGGGGCATCTCCATCTCTGCTGGGGAAACAGACCATCAGGAACAATTTCTGCACCCCGCGGGGCAGGGGGACGGGCTAGGTGGGCTCTGACAGGTTGCTCTTCCCCTGTGACTCCCATACCAGGCAGGTCCCGCGGAGGCCAAGCCCCAGGCAGAGCAAAGGGCGCTTACCTTGTAATAGCGGCTGGAGGTGTTGTTCTGGAAGAGCGTGATGCACTTGCAGTCCAGCCGCCAGTAATGACGCTTCCTCTGGGGAGAGGAAAGAAACAAACTTAGTTCCCATGGGGGTGTCTACCACTGCGTGGGGCTGGTGGCTCGGCCCTAGGCAGATGGTCACAGCCCAGCTCGGGGTGGGGGGGGAAGTGGGGTCCCCCTCAGTCCATCTTTACCCCAGGCCGGCATCATGGTCCTGAACCAGCCAAGAGTTGCTTAACTAAAGTACGTTACACACAGCTAGTGGCTCAACAGTCTAATATGGTTTAACATCCCATTCCATCTCCCTTCCAACCATGTGCACTATTTACACCATCACGCTGTCTGTGCCATTCACAGTGGCTCAGTTTGTCACATCTCTCTGAATCCTGCTGGTTTTCTAGTTACAAGACCCAAACGCGGAACGACTCGGCCATCTGGCTGGCCAGCAGTTGCAACGAGGGACCGTGGTCGATTTGGAAACCTTGGGGAGTCGTCATCTTGTCCTGCAGACGCAATCCGCAGAGTTTGCTCTTGCTGAGGAACAAACTATCGGTGTTGACGGTGTCTGCTGACATCTCCACTGTTGGTGTCGATCACGTATGACCTGAGCGCTGAATTCTTTTTCTTTATGGCAGCTGGAGATGTCCATCCTTCTTCTCTACCCAACTGGACACGAACATGGTCACCAGGTTCTAGAGTGGGCAGTTCTCTAACTGAGTGACGTCTGTTATAAAAGTTTCAGAGGGGTAGCCGTGTTAGTCTGTATCAGCAAAAACAACAAGGAGTCCTTGTGGCACCTTAGAGACTAACAAATTTATTTGGGCATAAGCTTTCGTGGGCTAGAACCCACTTCATCAGATGCATGGAGTGGAAAATACAGGAGCAGGTATAAATACATGAAAGGATGGGAGTTGCCTTACCAAGTGTGAGGTCAGTTTAAGGAGACAGTTCACTTAACAGCAGGATATCAAGGGAGGAAAATAACTTTTGAAGTGGTAATGTAGCACAAGTAGATTAGGGGCATAAGGGGACGAGAGCTGAGGAAGCGTTGTTCTAAGTCAGCCATAAAAATGTTGGCAATGGACTTCCTGAGGAAACTACAATCCTTTGGCGATCTTCCAAAAAACACCATCCTAGCCACTATGGATGGAGAAGCTCTCTACACGAACGTTCCACACAAAGATGGACTACAAGCCATCAGGAATAGCATCCCCGATACCATCACAACAAACCTGGTGGCTGAACTTTGTCGTCACCCACAACTATTTCAGATCTGGGGACAATTTATACCTTCAAGTCAGTGGCACTGCTATGGGTACCCGCATGGCCCCTCAGTATGCCAACATTTTTATGGCTGACTTAGAACAACGCTTCCTCAGCTCTCGTCCCCTCACGCCCCTACTCTACTTGCGCTACATGGATGACATCTTCATCATCTGGACCCACGGGAAAGAGGCCCTTGAGGAATTCCACCAAGATTTCAACAATTTCCACCCTACCATCAACCTCAGCCTGGACCAGTCCACACAAGAGATCCACTTCCTAGACATTACAGTGCTAATAAGCGATGGTCACATAAACACCACCCTATACCGGAAACCAACTGACCGCTATACTTACCTCCATGCCTCCAGCTTTGTCTACAGCCAAGATCTAAGATACAACTGCATTTGCTCCGATCCCTCAGATAGAGACAAACACCTACAGGATCTCTATCAAGAGTTCTTAAAACTACAATACCCACCTCCTGAAGTGAAGAAACAGATTGACAGAGCCAGAAGGGTACCTAGAAGTCACCTACTACAAGACAGGCCCAACAAAGAAAGTAACAGAATGCCACTAGCCATCATCACAGCCCCTAACTAAAACCTCTCCAGCGCATCATCAAGGATCTACAACCTATCCTGAAGGATGATCCCTCACTCTCACAGACCTTGGGAGACAGGCCAGTCCTCGCTTACAGACAGCCTCCCAACCTGAAGCAAATACTCACCAGTAACTACACACCACACAACAAAAACACCAACCCAGGAACCAAACCCTGCAACAAACCCCGGTGCCAACTCTGTCCACATATCTATTCAAGGGACACCATCATAGGACCTAACCACATCAGCCACACCATCAGGGGCTCGTTCACCTGCACATCTACCAATGTGATATATGCCATCATGTGCCAGCAATGCCCCTCTGCCATGTACATTGGCCAAACTGGACAGTCTCTACGCAAAAGAATAAATGGACACAAATCTGACATCCGGAATCATAACATGCAAAAACCAGTAGGAGAACACTTCAATCTCTCTGGTCACTCAATAACAGACCTAAAAGTGGCAATTCCTCAACAAAAAAACTTCAAAAATGGACTCCAATGTGAAACTGTAGAACTGGAATTAATTTGCAAACTGGACACCATCAGATTAGGCCTGAATAAAGACTGGGAACGGTTGGGTCATTACAAAACCTAAACCTAATTTCCCCAATACTAATTTCCCCTACTGTTACTCACACCTTCTTGTCAACTGTCTGAAATGGGCCACTCTCATTACCACTTCAAAAGTTATTTTTCCTCCCTTGGTATCCTGCTGTTAAGTGAATTGTCTTGTTAAACTGACCTCACACTTGGTAAAGGCAACCCCCATCCTTTCATGTATTTATACCTGCTCCTGTATTTTCCACTCCATGCATCTGATGAAGTGGGTTTTAGCCCAGAAAAGCTTATGACCAAATAAATTTGTTAGTCTCTAAGGTGCCACAAGGACTCCTCGTTGTTTTTGTCTTAAAAGTGTCCATTAGCTCTTTTAGCCTTCTTACGCGATTTGGCTATTCTCTTCATGACGAGGCAATTTGGAGATAGGCTATTTTCCAAAGTTGAAACAGTAGCTCTGAGTTGTCTTCCCATCTGGAGTTGTGCTGGACTGGATCCAGTAGCTGCTATTGGTGTTGATCTGTAACTCAGAAGAGCAAGGAATGGATCGTCCTGCAGTAGGATTTCCTTGGCTGTCTGCCCAGCTCTCTCAGCCTCTCCATTGCTTGTGGGTAATGTGGGCTGCTGGAAATATGATCAAAATCATATTTCGTGCGAAAAATTTAAATTCTGCTGCAGCGCTTTGTGGTTTGTTGTCCATCACTGGTTGTTTTGAATGCCAAAGGGAGCGAACAGGCACGTCAGTTTCTCGATAACACTGCGACATGTTATATCTTTCAAGTACATTATCTCTATATACCTGGAAAAACAGCCCACAACAACCACAAAATGTTATCCTCTGAATTTACATAAGTCTGCAGCTAATCTCTTCCATGGTCTGTCTGGTAGAGGTGTTTGTACACTGTATGGTTCAGCATTGTCTCTTACAGTGATTTGTACTGGATCTCCTTTCAAAAGCCCAATATCATCAAATCTTCCGTCGAGTTCTTCCACCCTCCTCGCTAGGCCCATCATGGCTAGAGTGACCAGATAGCAAGTGTGAAAAATTGGGACAGGAGGTGGGGGGGTAATAGGCACCTGTATAAGAAAAATCCCCAAATATCAGGACTGTCCCTATAAAATTGGGACATCATGGCTGCCACGCTGCAGCTGGGTCTTTGATCTCACTCTGAACACAAAGTTCTTGTCTCTGTAAGTTGTTTCTGTGGTGAACTGGCCCCTGCAGTTCAGAGCTGCGTCAGGTGACTTCGGCTCTGGGAGAAGTCAAAGGTGATTGTAAGCCCCTTCTGAGATGACTGTGACGTCAACTCCTGAGTCAATTTAAAGTCAATAGTCTTGCCATGAGTATTCAATTTCATTCTCCAGGCAGGCTCTACATCATCACGAGTGATAGATCCCAGAAGCCATGTTTCTTGATTGTCTGTAATACAAGTCAACTCCCTGACTGCTTTGGTGCAGCAAACAGCTGAAAAATGTCCATATTTGGTGCAATTATTACACCATGCGCCTCTAGCTGGACATGCATCATCATAGTGTAGACCAAGCCGAAGCTACTTTTAGGTTTTTCAAGTTGCTCCTGCCTTTTGTTCTGATGTGTGACTAATTCTGACTGTTTTGCTCTCTGGATAGCTGCGGCTAGGGTTAAATCCCTCCTCAATCAGAGCTGCTGTGAAAGATTTTTATCTGTTAACCCAACAACAAGCCTGTCTTTGATATTTTCGTGTTTTGCATTCCCAGAAACACAGTTTTCAGCCAATGCATGCAGAGCTCTTAAAAAACTTTCAACATTTCCCCCTGGTTCTTGAATTCTCCGGTGGAAACATGCTCTTTCATAAACCACTTTTCTCTGAGGTATAAAGTATGCATCAAACACAGCCAGAACCTTTTCACCATCATCTCTGTGACTGGCTTCGCTAAAGTCAAAGGATTTAAAGACATGCTCTGCCTGCTTCCCCATAGCACACATTAAAGACGATAGCTGGATATCTCCAGTTTCTTTTTGGAGCTTGGCAGCAATGCGAGATCTTGTAAAATCTTAGAATCATAGACTATTAGGGTTGGAAGAGACCTCAGGAGGTCATCTAGTCCAACCCCCTGTTCAAAGCAGGACCAATTCCCAACTAAATCATCCCAGCCAGGGCTTTGTCAAGCCGGGCCTTAAAAACCTCTAAGGATGGAGATTCTACCACCTCCCTAGGTAACCCATTCCAGTGCTTCACCACCCTCCTAGTGAAATAGTGTTTCCTAATATCCAACCTAAACCTCCCCCACTGCAACTTGAGACCATTGCTCCTTATTCTGTCATCTGCCACCACTGAGAACAGCCCAGCTCCATCCTCTTTAGAACCCCCCTTCAGGTAGTTGAAAGCAGCTATCAAATCCCCCCTCACTCTTCTCTTCTGCAGACTAAATAACCCCAGTTCCCTCAGCCTCTCCTAGTAAGTCATGTGCCCCAGCCCCCTGATCATTTTCGTTGCCCTCCGCTGGACTCTCTCCAATTTGCCCACATCCCTTCTGTAGTGGGGGGGGGGGGGGGGACCAGTTGTTTCCAGTCTGTCCGGTGTGAAGGTTTGTCAAAGATAAAGCTCTGTGGGGCTTTGAAGAGGGGCATGTTGAGGAGATCCTGCAACTTTTTGTTTTTTTCTGCCTGCAACCTTGACTGCTGTTTCTTGTTTCTGTTCTTAGTCCCACTCCTGGCATCTCCTCATCCTCCTGTACCAGATCTGGCCTGGCTGTGGAGCTCACTTACCCACCCCGGCTGCGTCCATCAGGGACAGCTGAGGTTAGCTTAAATAGGGTATTTTACTCACAGCACCACCTGGTGGCGGTGCAGTATAATACAGTTTAGCGTCCCATTCCAGCCAGCTCTTGAGCCTGGCTTCCCCGGAGGAACTGGCCCCCACTCACCAGGGTGTCTTTGCTGCTACAGTGAACCACCCAGCCTTCCTTCAGCGCCGTGCTCGACCTCCGGGTCGTGTGCCTCACCGACTGCACCACCCGCATCAGCGGGATGTAGCCCATGGAGCTGGGGAGGGGGGGGGGGGGAGAACAACCGGACACGTTAGCTGCGGGGGGTGGGGGAGTGGAGGCAGGGAACCTCGGGGCTGGGCTGTGGATCAGCACCGAGGAGCATCAGCAGATCTGTGGGTGAGGGAACCCGGAACTGAGATAGCAGGAAGGGGGCTGTGGGTCAGGACTGAGGGGTAAGGGTAGAGCTGTGGCGGGGGGAGCCCAGGGCTGGGGTAGCTGGGGGGGCTGTGGGTCAGGACTGAGGGTCATCAGAGCTGGAGGGGGGGGACAGGAAATCCCAGGGAAGGTCCCCCAGACCCAGAGGCGAAGTGGTCAGGGGATATTTGCTCCCCACACCAGGAAACGCAGCTGCCAGCTGGTGGTAGCCTGAAGCCAGGGGGACTCTGGCCCAGGCTGCTGGGGAGGGAGGGGCAGGGCAGGGGCGATTCGGGGGGCAGGGCTGTACCCCTGGGATTTGCTGGGGTCGTCCCCTCCGCGGAGCTCATTCTCAGAGTGGGAGCCGGGGATGATGCCCGAGTCGTCCGATTCGTCCATCAGCGAGTTCTTGTCGGCATCACTCAGGTCGCTGGCGTCTTCCATGGGCACGTCTGGGGGGGAAGCACCAGAGTCCGTGGGAACGGCACCGGGGGAAGGGGGGGCCCTGCCGGTGCCAGGCTGCAACCCCGGGTGTCCAGAACTGCCCCCCAGGACCCTGCCACGCTGGGATCCCAGCCCTTGGGCGGGCAGGGGACGAAGGAGACTCGTCTTGCAGCCCACACGCTGTGTGAGCCAGGGCTAGGGCTGGATCCCCACCCCCAGTCCCATCCCCCTCCCCAGCCCCTGGGCAGTAGCGCCAAGACACCACCATCACCTCCGCCCGCGCACGACTGCCACTCACCCCCGCCATTGAAGAGCGTCTCGCCCAGGCAGTCATTGGGCACCCGGGTGGCACAGCGCTTGTGGCAGTTAAACTTGCAGTCTGAAAGAGGGGTGAGCGTCAGGGGGGTGCCAGCACGGAGGTCTCCGGCCCTGTCTCTCCACCGTCCCGCCCCCCTTCCCAAAATGCCCTGCAGTACCCCACAGTCTCACCAGGAGGCGCTGTGCAGCGGCAGGGACAGTGCCCCCACCCTCCCGGGGAGATGGCAGAACAAGACACAAACCCCCTCCCCGACTCCTTGCACCAGCCAGGCTGCAAGCCCCAGGGTCTCAGCCAAACCCCACCAGCCGTGTCCATTCCTGCCCCTCCCGAAATCTCCCCCTCCTGTAGGTAAAGGCTTCTCCTCCTCTTCCCATCCCCTCACTGTTGTATGCTGTTGCTGTTCTCTGTCAGACAGCTGTCACGTCCCACCCCAGAAGTAGCTGCCTGTACAGTGCCTGGCACAAGGGGGTCCTGGTCTATGACGGGAGCCCCTTGGAACTACCGTAATGTACCTAATAAATAAGAATAATTTCAGAGCGGGGTGGAGCCATTTCTGTTCTATAGCCAGTCTCCTGGCTGCCCTGCCACCCGAGATCAGACCCACGGGCCCATCTAGCCTGGTGTCCCACCTCTCAACAGCAGCCAATTAAGAAAGCTTCAAAGGAAAGCACATGCACTCCTCCCTTTTAGGGGTGGGTGTGGAGCGGGTGGGGAGAATCTCCTTCCTGTCCCCTCTGATACTCATCCCAGGCCCTGAAGCATGAGAGTGGAAGCCCTTTCCCATAGAAATACCCAGCCCCTTCTTACATCCAGCTGCATCGCTGGACCTTCCAGTGGCAGGGAGTTCCACCGGCCGTGTGCACCCAGCGCTCCCCTCTCCTTACCTTGGCCCTTCTTGGAGAATGGCTGATTCCCACCTGACCCCCGCTCTCCCTTCCCCACTCACCTTTGCACTGCAGGCCCTGGCGGAAGAGCCCCTTGAGCAGCTTCTTGCAGAACTGGCAGACAGTGGGGCGGGTGTAGGAGTGGATGAGGAAGGTGTGGGGCACCTTGACCTTGGACAGGAACAGCTTGTCCAGCTCGATGGGGCGCCCGATGTAGGAGGTGCTGGTGAGCCGACGGGGCAAGGTCTCCATGGAGCTCCGGCTCTGCAGGGCGAGTGGGGGAGAGTGGGCATTATAACCCATGGAGGCAAGAGCTCCAGAGCGCAGGCCCCGTGCCCTGCCCTCTACCAGCCACAGGGGAGGGGGAGTCACGTTCCATGGCCAACCCAGCGCTGCAGCAGCCACAGAGGGGGCCAGTTAGCGCCGCCATGGGGCGGGGTGGTGGGACTTCCAGCTGGGGACCCAGTACATTGAGAGCTGGGTCGAGACCTGAACTTGTGACACCCAGGGGCTGCCCATCCACCCCCACCCCCACTCTTCCTGGGGCATGAACCTTGGCCACGGCTCTAAACTACCCAGCAGTAGTGAGGATGGACCCCAGACCGCTCCCATCCCCAGCACCCAGACCCTGCCCCTCCAGCCTGAGAAGAATCTCCCTGAGCCAGGCAGTATAGGGGGCCTGACACACAGCTCAGGTGGCCATGACGCACGGCCAGCGCCATATCCAGGGTTGGCCCGCGATGCAGAGCCGAGCGGTCCCCATCCCCACCCAGCGGGGACTCTTACCAGCTCGTCGGAGGCGCAGGGCAGCGACTCGGAGGTGGCGAGACGCAGGGACTGCGAGGTGGCCAGCGAGGTGGCCGAGAGGCGGCGCTTGCGGGCCCCGCTGCAGTTGTTGGGGATGTTGAAGGCGCAGCGCTTGTGGTAGTTCAGGCCACAACCTGCAATATGGAGGAGCCGCCTGCGTCACATTTCTGACCGGACGGGCGGCGGGAGGGCCCGGGGGTGGGGGAGGCCCAGTATGGGATCAGGGCCCCATGGCAGGATCAGAGCCCCATGGCGCTGTCCGAAGACCAAGGCAGTCCTCCCCCACAGAGGCTACGATCTAAGTGTAAGAGAGACAGATGGATGGGGAGGCAGGGGGCATGGCTCTGGGCAGCGGTCCCAGCCCAAGGGGTGGGGCAGGCCCCAGCGTGGATCCGGCTGGGACACTGGTTTAACGGGACGGCTCGGAGCCCAGGTTAAGCATTAAGTTGGTTAATTACCTACATGCTAAATGACTCCGTCTCCGGCTGCGTCCCGAGGCTGGGACAGGACACGTGGCGAAGGGGCCACAGCCACGCGCTGGTGCCCCCAAGGTCAAAAGCAGAGCTCCCCAGTGCCAGGCACTCTGCCCCCCCAACCCCGCAGGCCAGGCAGAGGTGACCTGGGGGGTGAAAAGCGATGCCAGCCCCCACCCTAGAGAGATCGCCCCCCCAGGGGTATAGGAGTGCCCCCACCCTATGTCTGCTCAGTCTGTGGGGCTTTGTGGACAGTTTGGATTGTTTCTCACCTACTGTTTTGTGCAGTGGGACCCCCTTCAAACTGGGCTGAGACCCCCCCTCAACTCATTACACACAAGGGTCACCGAACAGCCACTCCCCACCCCCCTGCGCCAGCCAGTCCCCCATCCTGGGGCCAGATCAGAGCCGGCATCGCCTACAGGGGAAAGGCCCCGTGTCCCATTCCCCACCCCCGTGAGTCAGCCAGTCCCTTGGCCTCAGATGGGGAGACACCCCCACACCCTCCCCCTGGGCTCCGTACCGTCACACTTGAGGCCCTGGCGCACGAGGCCGAAGAGCATTTCCCCGCAGTGGTCGCAGAAGGCCGGGGCGCGGTATGAATGCACGTTCAGGGCGTGCGGACGTATCCGGAAATCCTCAAAGGTGGCCGAGGCTGGTGGACAAGAGGGAGGGAGCTCAGGGAACAGCACGGCCCAGTCCAGACCCACCGGCTGCCCCCGGGAGCATGTGGGCCCGGCTGGATCCACTTCCCTGCGCCCACCTCCCCGTAACGATCCATAGCCAACACCCCGCTTTGGGCAGTGGCCGGACCCCCCTGTTGGTGCCAGGGGCGCCCCCTGCTGGCGAGAGGGGATTCTCTAACACAGGGGGGCCGCTGGCACAGATTGGGCGGGCGCGGGGCAGGATTTCCTGTGGGGGGTGGTGGGGGGGGGAAACGTCATCACCGCGGGCCTCGGAGCTGCCGCGCCCCTGCCCTTCCCCCCACCAGGTCTCGTGCCAGGGAGCCGGCCCCCAAACCACTTCCTGCCGGGGCGCGCGCGGGCGGCCCTGACTCAAAACAGCACCTGGGCACCGGCAGGAGCGAAAGCAGCCGTGGGCGGGGAGCAGCGGAGGAGAGCGATGGCGCCAGGGAGCGGCCCACAGCCATGCATGGGGAAGCTCCCCACCCACCCTCAGCCCCGGAGTGACTACGCCATGATGGGTACCCGGGTACCTGGCGCTATATCCCAGCCTCTTCCCAGGGACCCCTGGCACCAAGACACGTCCTGTCCCCTGCCATCTCCCAGCACCCCGTGGCACTGTGTCCCGTCCTCTCCAGCCATGAAGCATCCCGAACCAGGCCCTGCCTGTCGTACGGCAACGTGCCAAGGGGCAGTGTCGTGCCGGTGTAGCACCCGCTTCGCCAGCCCCGGGGGCGGCCCCATTCTGCCCCGCCCAGCCCTCAGCGCCCCATCGGTCCGCCCAGCCTTCTGCCAACACAGTGCAAGCAACACAGCCGCCGCCACCGAGTCAGGATCGCTGCCGCGGGCTGGGGAACAAGCACCACCAGGACAGGATCAGCAGCTGGACAGCCTACGGCGCTGGCAGGTGTGAGCCAGTGCAGAGCGGGCTGCGTGGGAAGAGCTCGGATAGGCTAGTGAGCGTCTAGGAAAGGATGGCAAGTGTGTGGTGGTGTCACACACACAGAGCAGGGCTCATCCCCTCCAGCAGGGGGCAGCAGGGACGCGCACACACACACACACACACACACACACACACACACACACACACACACACACACACACACACACACACACAGAGCAGGACTCATCCCCTCCAGCAGGGGACAGAAGGCGTGTAGAGACCCACACAGCCCTTTTTCTTTCTCTCCCTCATCCACACACCCGCGCGTGTTACCTGAGAGCACCACCTCCACCAAGTCCCCCTCCTGGATGTCTCCGGCCACCTGCACCAGCTGCAGGATGTTGGCGGACGACAGGTCATGTTTGAAGAGCAGGATCTTGTCATAGAGCCCGTAGAAACCGCACTCTGGGAACTGTGAGGACAGACAGACAGACAGAGAGACATGGGATGGGGAGGTCATGGCTCAGTGCTGGGGGACACAGCAGAGCCATGTGGTAAATACCCTGCGGAGGCAATTCTTAATTTAGCCCTACGTGGTGCACAGGATCCGGTCCAAGAGGCAAATACAGCTGAACCACTCAGTGATAGAGACCATATGGCGATTAAATTTAACATCAATGTAGGGAGGGAAACACCTAAGAAACCCACCACAGCAGCATTTAACTACAAAAAGGGGGAACTACACTAAAATGATGAGGCTAATTAAATAGATATTAAAAGGAACAGTCACAAGGGTGAAATGCCTGCAAGCTGCATGGAAACTTTTTGAAAACACCATAACAGAGGCTCAAACTAAATTTATGCACACACCCACACACCCCAAAAAAAACCCAGTAAAAGGACCCAAAAATGCCATCATGGCTAAACAGCAGAGTGAAATAGGCAGCTAGAGACAAAAAGACATCTTTTAAAAACTGGAAGTCAAATCCAACCGAGGAAAACAGAAAGGAGCATAAACTCTGGCAAGTCAAGTGTAAAAGTATAATTAGGCCGGCCAAGGCAGAATTTGAAGAGCAACTATCAAAAGACACAAAAACTAGCAGCAAAACTGTTTGTAAGTACATTAGAAGCAGGAAGTGGGCCGAACAATCAGTGGGGCCACTGGATAATCAAGGCGCTAAAGGAGCACTCAAGGAAGACAAAGGCATTGCAGAGAAGAAGCTAGGTGAATTCTTTGCATCTGTCTTCACTACAGAAAATGTGAGGGAGATTCCCACACCTGAGCCATTCTTTTTCAGTGACAAATCTGAGGAGTGGTCCCAGATTGAGATGTCAATAGAGGAGGTTTCAGAACAAACTGATAAATTAAACAGTAATAAACCACCAGGACCAAGAGTTTTGAAGGGGCTCAAATATGAAATTGCTAACTACTAACTATGGTAGGTAACCTATCGCTTAAATCAGCAGAGAGCTAATGTGACACCAAGGCGATTACAGGCCGGTTAAGTCTAACTTCAGGATCAGGCAAATTGATTGACACTAGAGTAAAGAACAGAATTATCAGACACACAGGTGAACACGATATGTTGGGAAGAGTCAACACGGCTTCTGTAACGGGAAATCACGCCTCACCTGATGAGGTTCAACAAGGACAAGTGCAGAGTCCTGCACTTAGGACGGAAGAATCCCATGCACAGCTACAGACTAGGGACCGAATGGCTAGGTAGCAGTTCTGCAGAAAAGGACCTAGGGGTTACAGTGGACGAGAAGCTGGATATGAGTCAACAGTGTGCTCTTGTTGCCAAGAAGGCTAACGGCATTTTGGGCTGTATAAGTAACAGCAGATCGAGGGACGTGATCGTTCCCCTTTATTCGACATTGGTGAGGCCTCATCTAGAGTACTGTGTCCAGTTTTGGGCCCCACACTACAAGAAGGATGTGGAAAAATTGGAAAGAGTCCGGAGGGCAACAAAAATGATTAGGGGTCTGGAGCGCATGACTTATGAGGAGAGGCTGAGGGAACTGGGATTGTTTAGTCTCCAGAAGAGAAGAATGAGGGGGGATTTAATAGCAGCCTTCAACTACCTGAAGGGGGGTTCCAAAGAGGATGGAACTCGGCTGTTCTCAATGGTGGCAGATGACAGAACAAGGAGCAATGGTCTCAAGTTGCAGTGGGGGAGGTCTAGGTTGGATATTAGGAAACACTATTTCACTAGGAGGGTGGTGAAGCACTGGAATGCGTTACCTAGGGAGGTGGTGGAGTCTCCTTCCTTGGAGGTTTTTAAGGCCCGGCTTGACAAAGCCCTGGCTGGGATGATTTAGTTGGGAATTGGTCCTGCTTTGAGCAGGGGGTTGGACTAGATGACCTCCTGAGGTCCCTTCCAACCCTGATATTCTATGATTCTATGAATCTATTAGAATTTTTTGAGGGTGTCAACAAACATGTAGACAAGAATGATCCAGTGGACACAGTGTACTTGGACTTTCACAAAGCCTTTGACTAGGTCCCTCACCAAAGGCTCTTAGGCAGTCATGGGATAAGAGGGAAGAGCCTCTCATGAATCAGTAACTGGGTAAAAGACAGGAAATAAAGGGTAGGAATAAACAGTCAGTTTTCACAGTAGAGAGAGATAAATAGCAGGGTCCTCCGAGGATCTGTATTGGGCTGTGCTGTTCAACATATTCCTAACTAATCTAGTGAGGTGGCAAAGTTTGCAGACAATACAAAATTACTCAAGATAGCTAAGTCCATAGCAGACTGCGAAGAGGTACAAAGGGATCTCACCAAACTGGGTGACTGGGCAAGAAAATGGCAGATGAAATTCAGTGTTGATAAATGCAAAGTAATGCATATAATGCACATAATCTCAACTTTACATACAAAATGAGGGGGTCTAAATTAGCTTTTACGACTCGAGAAAGAGATCTTGGAGTCATTGTGGATAGTTCTCTGAAAAGACCAGCTTAACATACAGGACAGTCCAAAAAGGTGAACAGAATGTTAGGAACCATTAGGAAAGGGACAGATAATAAGGCAGAGAACATTATAAGACCCCTATAGAAATCCATGGTACGTCCATCCCTTGAATACTACATGCAGTTCTGGTCGTCCCATCTCAAAAAAAAGATATGATTGGAAAAGGTACAGAGATGGGCAACAAAAATGATTAAGTGTATGGAACAGCTTCCATATGAGGAGATTGGGACTGGTCAGCTTGGGAAAGAGATGACTATGGGGGATATGACAGAGGTCTATAAAATCATGAGTGGTGTGAAGAAAATGACTAGGGAAGTGTTATTTACCACTTCAGGTAACGAGACCCAGGGGGTCACCCAATGAAATCAATAGGCAGCAGGTTTAAAACAAACGAAAGGAAGTGCTTCTTCACACAACGCACAGTCAACCTGTGGAACTCATTGCCAGGGGATTTTGTGAAGCCAAAAGTATAACTGGGTTAAAACAGAATGAGATCAGTTCCTGAAGGACAGGTCCCTCCATGGCTATTAGCCAAGATGGTCAGGGATGCAACTCCATGCTCTTGGTGTCCCTAAATCTACTAGAAGCTGAAATTTGGACGACAAGGGATGGATCACTTGATGATGTCCTGTTCTGTTCATTCCCTCTGAAGCACCTGGCATTGGCCACTGTCGGAAGACAGGACACTGGGCTAGATGGACCACTGGTCTGACCCAGGATGGCCATTCTTATGTTCTTCAGAGCCCCTCCCGCAGCTCACCAGACCTAACATCCAGCAGAAGGCGGCTCCATACCCTGTTGGCTGGCAGGGAACACCCCGAGCCAGTGCGCCTCTGCATGGGGGCATATACAGCCCAAGACACCCCCACCCACTACTGAGCCAGAGAGGGGCAGGGCCGGGAGCAGCCAGGCCTGCATTCAGCAACCAAAGCACAGAGGTGGCAAGTGACTCACCCAAGATCAAACAGCGAATCAATGACAGAGCTCAAAATAGAACCCAGGAATCCCGACTCCCAGCCCTGCCCCCCATCCAACCATTGGCCCCCACTCCTCTTTCAGAGCTGGGGACAGAACCCAGGAGTCCTGGCTCCCAGCCCGCCCTGCTCTAAGCCCTAGCTCACAGGAGTTGCAGCAGCTGGTGGGGAGCAGTGGTTGCATTGTTGCAAACTTCTAGCTGCCCCCAGTACCTTCCATGTCTGCTGAGCCCAGCCTGGACTTTGGGGGTCCCACCCAAGGTCAGGAGCTGGGGAGGAAAGACTGGGCCCGGCGACCCATTAGTGCATCCCCTCCTCTGCTCCGAGAGCTCCCCACCCAGATCCATCCCCAAGGCAACGCTGGTGCCAGGAGATGGGGCTGGCACATGGGGTGTTTAAGGGTCTGGAGGAGACAGAAAGGATCCCAGGCCAAAGGCCCCACGGCTGCCCCGATGGCTTCCTCCGGCCAGGAGGGGACGAGGGTCTGATGCACAGGTGCCTGGGGCAGCCTGCTAGGTGAGGACGTGTTATCCCATCAGTGGACAGCAGGGCCCTGCTCAGCCGCAGACAGACTCCCTGGGCAACTCACGTCAGCTCCCCCGTGCCTCAGTTTCCCCAGCGGTACAGTGGGACTGGGTGCTCTGGCTCCCCCAGTGTCAGCTGGCAGGGCCCCCCCCAACCCCCCATCTGATGGCAGAGCCCACAAAGGCCAGCCTGGGCACAGGGGCTAACGCGCTCTCCCTCCAGCTGCTTATGCAAATCGGCGGGGTTATTTTTGGCTCTGAGATGGCCCCGGCGAGGAGCGATCTGGTTCCAGTTGATCTCCGGCCCCTTCCTTCCTTCCTCCTGCCCAAGCAGGGCCCGGGCCGTTCCACTCCATCGGCGCCAGGAGGAGGAGTCGCCTCACACACCCACGGATGCACCCTGATCAGCCAACTTGCAAGCTCAGCTCAGGGGAGCAAGACACCTTTTCCCTCTCCAACACCAACACCCCCCCACCTCACCCCCCCCCCCCCACACACACACACGGGGACAGCTCTCTGAACCCAACTCCCCACTCCAGGACGGATTCAGAGGTGCTGGGACCCGGATCAAACCACCCCGCTTCAGCTTTTGCAGAGAAGCCAAAATGCCACCATGGCGATTCTGCAGAGACACCCCCCCACCCCCCCAAAACCGCCCAGCTCATTCTCATGACGAGCCAAGCGACAATAAAACCCCTCACTCACAGGGGGAGCTGTCCGGAGAGCTCAGCGCACATCCCCAAGGCTGGCACGGACAGAACTAGGCCTGAAATCGGAAAAGCAGGTTCCTCTCTTTGAGACCAGGAGGCCGAGACACAGACCGATCTGCGCTGAGATAGCCAGCCCCAGCGTGGGTGGATGGGCAGAAAGGGAGGTTGAAAGGTGGAGAGGAGGATAAAATGGAGAGACAGACGGACAGTGGATGGGTGGAAGGATGGACAGGAGGATAGATGGACAGACAGGGAGTGGATGAAGGATGGACAGATGGACAGACAGGCAGTGGACGGAAGGATGGACAGGAGGACAGATGGACAGAAGATGGACAGGAGGACAGACAGGGTACTGCAGATGGAAGGAGGGGAAGGGAGACAGACAACCCTTCCCTCAACATCTTACCCTTCCAGACAAGCTCCGGACGAGGCCAGTGCCCGGGTGCGGGCAAGTGGGGGCAGGGTATTACTGAGCAGAACACAGGGAATCTTGGGACATGAAGTAGGAGCCACAGGGCTGGGATGGTGGGGGGGTGTAACCGTGATGTGCCCTGGGCTTAGGGGGTGACATGACTAAAGTCATGAAGGGCCAGGTGGGGAAGGGGCTGGGCGATGACTCAAGAGACCCCGGGTTCAGTTCCCAGCTCTGCAACAGGCTCCTCTGTGCAACCTTGGACAAGTCACTTAGCTCCTCTGTGCCTCGGTTTCCCCATCTATAACATGGGGTGGGGGGGGAACAGCACCACCGTGCCTCAGAGGGAGGGCTTATGAGGATAAATACACCAGAGAGTGTGTGGTGCCCAGATACCACTGGGCTGGGGACCACCGAAGACAGGAAGGAAAGGCTGCCCCAGAGAGCTAGAGCCAAGCAGGGGAGGGGCTGGGGAAGCTGCATCTCAAGCTGGGTTGAACAGGGCCAAGGCCTGGTTGGTTCTGGGCAGGGGGGAGGCAGCGGGGAGGCAAGGAGCCCACGAGGGACCTCGGGGAAAGGGCTCATGCCCCAGCTCTGCGGCTGCAGCCGGCTGCCTGTTGTCAGGACGTGGTTAGAAGCAGGGCTCTTGGCCTGGGGCCCAGAGAGTTCAGCGAAGGGCTGGGCGCAGGTGCCGATGCTGCACTCCCCCCCACCTCCCCCCGGTTCCTCCTCTGAGGAGCCAGGCTCCTCCATGCAGCAACAACAACTCTGGCCTGGGCGACAGGGGCTGTGAGGAGCCACCACACAGGGAGGGAACTGAGGAACAGCAGAGGCCAAGTGCCTTGTCCAAGGATGCTAAGTTAGTCAGAAGCAGAGCTGGGGAAAGAACCCAGGAATTCCAGCCCCCCCGCTCTAACCACTGAACCCCGCTCCCCTGCCAGAGCTGGGGAAAGAACCCAGGAGTCCTGGCTCCCAGAGCCCTTTTGCCTACTAAGGGTAACTCCCACCTAACAGGACGCCAAGTTCAAAGGGTGCCCCTGGGGCCTAACTTTCCTTTCCAGGCCTGTGGTGCAAGGAGACCCCGGCTCTGGCACTGCCATGCATCGTTGGATCCCACCACCAGGGCTGCCCGTCTCGATTCTCACACAGGAGATTAACCCCGTGGATGAGTGTTTCGGAGCACGCGGGCCAAGGGGAGCAGCTCGCTGCTTCCCAGGTGCAGGGAGACAGGGCGGCGGCAGCTGCAGGGGGGCTAATTACAGCATCTTTCCCCCCCCCATTCCCACAGGTCAACGGTGCAAGCTGCAGCATTGCACCGTGCAGCCACGGGCTGCCCATAGATCCCAGGCTGCAGGGAGCGGCGCTGGTGGGTCAGTAGGAGGCGCACTTCCTCCCCAGTGAATCAGGGGGAGTTGAACAGCTGAACCCCCCGTAAACCAACGGTCCCACCCACTTGTGACTGTCAATGACTGTGAGCCGGGCTGCTAGACCCGTGCCGGCGTCAGACCTAATCCGCCGTGGGGCCGGGACAATTGTCCAGCCTGAATCCTCCCTGTAGGGGTAAAGGGAGGAAGAGTTCTTCACTTCCCCACCCCACACGACTGGGCAGCGTCTCCATGGCACTCAGAGAGCTGCGTTCCTTCCACCCCAGAAGCAGAGGCATAAAAAAAAAAGAGTATAAAAAAAAGAGACCCCAAGAATCATGAGACTGTCTTAAAAAATCATGAGATTTTTTTTAAAAATAATAGATTTGGGGTTATTCATTTGCCTTCTGATATCATAGAATCTCAGGGCCCATATTTTCAAGCTTTTGTCCACAACCACAAGAACTTACATTTTAAAAACAAAAAAATGTAAACTGAGATTCACAGGTAATCCCCAGCTGCAGGAGTCAGGTTATTTATGGGGGGAGGGGGAACAAACCCAAAATCTCACAAGATTTGCAATACAATGACGAGAATTGTAAATTTATTTGGAATCATTTCTGGGTGAAGTGTGAGCAAAAGAGAAGATAATGAGCACCTCTACTAATTATTTAGCGACATTAATACTATAGTAACCACTTAGAAGCTGTATTAATTACGTCTCACCCTGCTGGTAGGTCGAGTCTTTTACACTGCAAGCTCTCCGGGGCAGAGACTTGCTGTTTTTGCCATGTTTTGTACAGCACCTGACACAATGGGGCACAAACTAGACATCTCTACGTGCTACCACATTCTGTTCAATAATAATTATTTACTATTCCTGGGGACACTTGGTTTCTTTTGAGGCCTAAAATCTAAGGTTTGATATTTGTACAAACAGGATTTAAAAAAAAAAAAAAATACGGCGAGAAATGGTTTTGAGTATTACTGTTTTAAAAAGACACTTCACCTAGATTTGGATTTTTAGATCATATTTTCCAGTCCAAAAGGGTTAAAATCTAGCAGCCTGAAAGACCCTCCAGCCCTCACCTGTCATGACGCTTCACTCCCATTCCTGCTGTCTCATGTAACGTACAAAACCTGTAGCCTCCCAAGACTTTGGCCTCCCGACCTCACGACAGCAGCAAGGACAGAACCCAGGCCCCCTCTCCGGAAAGCCCAGCACCGCTGGAGAATCTCCACGAGCAGCGAGGCTATGACACACGAGTGAGCGGTTCTGACACCGCCCAGCAGAGGGCAGCCATGCACAGGCACGCTGGGCCAGAGCGTTTTCCATGGGCAGGGCCCAGTCCCTGATAACATCCCAGGAATTCAAAGTCCACCCCAGTTAGCTACAGATTCAAAGCTGGGAGACGAGGCCAGCGGGGCCTTGCTCCTCACAACGTGTCTGGTCTCTTGAAGGCCCCCCAAGTGCTCTTCTTTCTACCTTGGTTCAGTGCCCCCCACCCCAATAGGACCCAGCCTGTGGTAGATCAGCCAATGCCCAGGTGATCCTAATTATTAGGTGTATTATGGTAGCACCCAGTCACAGATCAGGACCCCATTATGCCAGAGGCTGTTTTACTCTGTATTGTATTGTATAACTATTAGATGTAGTATGGTAGTATCTAGGTGCCCCACTCCTGGACCAGGACCTCATTGCGCTAGGTGCTGTACGTTTTTATTGCTATTAGCTGTATTGCGGTAGTGCCTAGGAGCCCAGCCACAGCCCCGTCCCTCACTGTGTCTGTGCAGCACTTGGCACAGGACAGACAGTCCCTGCTCCAAAATGCGGACAACTGATGGGGGGAGGGAGGGGGGGGGACAGTACGTGCGCACAGTTCACGCCTTGTCCCTGGTAAGCTATGGGGAATCTCCTCCAAGCACCGAAATGCAGCCCCCTCTGGGGTGGAGCGTGGCAGCCCCCTAAGAGACAAAAGCAGCTGCAGCCTGGCGAATCCCCTCTTCACCTCCCCTAGGGGCCTTCCCCGGGCTGCAGGGGGTGGATCCCAGCCCCCCTGTGATACCACACCCCAGTGCCGGCCTGGGGGGAGCAGCCTGTCTCCCTCCCTCGCTCCTCTGTCTCTGGAGGCAGGGAATGGATATCCAGCTAGGGAGGCAGGTCTGGGGGGCAGAAGGCGTCTTGCGAGAGCGGGGGGGGGGGGGTGATTCTGATGCCCCATTCTGCTCCCCTTGTAGACCCACCAGAAGAGAAGACTTGGGGGGAGCGGCATTGACAGGGGAAGTGGGAACAACCACACACACCCCAGTTACGAGGCCAGCTGGACCGCTCTAGGGCATCTCCAAAGAGCTGGGATGGTCAAACCCAGCCTTTTTCTCCTCCTCCTGGGCTGGCCAGCCAAGGGTTAATCCCTGAGTCACGCTTTCCCTTCTCCCAGCTGCTGCCAAAACTGTTACTGATCTGCAGGAAGCAGGCACATAACAGCAGGCAATAAACCCGAAGGGAGGGAGCTCTTCTCTGGGCCAGCTCATGCATCAGGGACCGGCCCTCTATTCAAGGCTAGATCAAGATCAGGGCAAGGCCTAGTAACCGGCACGCTCATATTTCTACGGGCCCTTGAAGATCCACAAAGCACCAAGCAAAATTTAAACACTGGCACTGAAATGCAGCCACCTTTGGGGTGGAGCATGGTGGATCTCTATACAGGGCTCCCACACCCAGCACTGAAATGCAGCCACCTCTGGGGTGAGGCGCAGCAGCTCTTTAACAGCCACACAAACTCTCGATGGTTCAGAACGGAGGAAGTGAAGCATGAGCCAAACTGAAACTACAGGCAGGAATTTAAGGAAGTGGAAAACAATTACCCAGACTGGAATTTAGCCAGGAGACCTGAGCTAAGAGCCCTTTCCTTGTGAAAAGCAGCCGTGGGAGCTTTAATAACCACAAGCAATCATGGCCTTGCTTTTGCATTTCCTATAGCAGACAGCGCCTCCAGCAGCACCCTAACCCCTAGCACCAGGCTGGGGCTGATCCCTGCCTGGGGCCTCCAGGCGATGCCCCTATACTGCATCCAAGGGAGAGTGCCCCCTACAGAGAGTAACACAACTCTTCAGTGGCACTGCGCATCCATGGATCTCAAAGCCCAGTAGAGTACAAGGAGAGCAGAGAGAGAGAGGACACGACTTGCCCAAGGCCTTACAGTCTCCTGTGCTGAATGCAAGGCCACATTAAACCCCGGAGCTGGGGGACAGAACCCAGGAGTCCTGACATCTAGCCCCCCCCCTCCTCCTCCTCCTCCTCCTCCTCTGCTCTAACCACTAGCCTCCACTTCCCTCCCACAGCTGGGGATAGAACCCAGGAGTCCAGGCTCCCAATCCTGTGCCCTTCCCACTTGACCTCAAAGCCTCTTCCTGCACATCTCTGAGGTCTCTCATCCAAGAGCTGCCCCTGTTTACTCTTAGGCTGGCTCCTCCACGTGCCCCCTATAGTTAGCACCCTCCCCTCCTTGCATGCCTCACATCCACAGTGCCCTTCCTGTCCCTGTCCCCCCCCCCCTCCCAATGAGTGCACTACACTCCCAGAGGGACATCTCCCGAAACCCCACAAAAGGGCTCTCTGACACTGGGGCATCTGTTCCCACCCCACCCCCCGCCAGAAACTACTGTGTCCAAGGCCTCGGGGATTAACCAATTCTGGGCCAAGCTCAAGGGCTAGTGATCTGGATCAGTTCTGACTAATGGCGTCCGAGCCAGCCACTAAGTAGCTCCTTGCCCAGGCTCTGGGACAGGGTATAACTTGGGTCCAGCTAAGAGATCCAGCAGAGGGAGACGGGGCCCTTTCCCCAGACAGCGGGGGGGGGAGGGAGAGACTCATCCCCAGCCACTGGGGCTTCCCAGCCCTGATGGCTCCCGTGCAGGGACTGCAGATTCAACTGGAAAGGTAGCCCCAACAGCACGGAGTTTGGACCAGGGGCGGGGGGGGGGGGGGCATGAAATAGGTTCGTGATGCATCCCTCTGCTCCCCTTCCCTTTAGGCCTCCACAGCCTGTGCCCCAAGATCCCAGGCGAAGGGGAGAAGGACACCAGCGCGGGGGGGACGGGGGGACGGACGACATGTGTGGATATGTGAGGGGAGGTCAGTCCTGGAGCTCGTTACTGGGAATCAAGCAATCAAGGGTGTCCCTGAAACACGAACTGCAGAATCTTCATCACCCAGACCCAAACTCCCAGCACGGATACCCAGCCCTGAACTCCCAGACCTCCAAGCATCCAGACCAGACCCTGGCCCCACAGCTCCTTCCCTGTTACCCCCCAGAACGCGGATGGAGGGGTCCCCTCAGGTCTGGCTCATCCTACGGGCCTCCGTGAACCCAGCTGGGCCTCTGGGAGCTAGAAAACCTCATCCCTTTCCTGTCAGGCAAGGAGCCACGGGCAGAGTTTCCACTCGTTGGCTGAAGCCCTGCTGTTTTGGGGAGCGGGGGCCAGAGGACCCCCTTACCTGGGGGAGGACGAGGAGCGCCGAACTCAGAGCTTAAATCTCAAAAGTTGCCATTTCCAACCAAATGAAACCCCCGCCCCCAGGGGGGAGTCAGGCAGAGATGGGACCCAGCCCCAACCCAGAGTCTGGCCCCACTGCCCGGCTTCATTACCCTATCTACCCCCACACAGCTTCCCACCTCCCCTCTGCACCCCACTTCCTTCCCCATCGATCCCTGTCCCAGGCCTGCCTGTCCCTCCACCATGCACAGTACAGCATCAAAACACCACAACTGCAGTTAACCCTTCCCAGCCCAAGCAGCTGATACAGGCAGGCTCCCAGACACACACCCATGTGGACGCACGCAATTCCAGGCACACACATTAAGTCTTAATACAGAGACACAGTCATGCAAACACTCTTGCCACATGCACCACAATCATACACACAACGCGCAATCGCACAGTCATACACACACACCACGATCATACACACAACATGCAATCAGTCACACACTCACAATACAGATGCGCAATCATACAACACCCAATCGCAGTTACACACAGACCCCGCAATCATACACACACCACACAATCGCAGTCACACACCACAATCATACACACACCACACAATCGCAGTCACACAACATGCAATCACACATGGCCTCTCTCTCTCTCTCACACACACACACACACCAATTTAGAATCAAACACACACACACAGGACGATCTAGACACAATTACACACACAGAGAGCGACAGAGCCTCTCCCGCCTCTTGGGCCCGGAGTTATCTGGTCCCTCCGGCAGCGCCTGCCCCCCAGACCGCCCCACACCCGCCCCGTCGCGCTTCCTTCCCCCCCCCCCCTTTACCTTCTGATCCACTATGGAGCACGCCAGCTGCTTGACATGAGCCAGGTCCGAGGCCGCGGGGAGCAGGACAAACTCCCGGGTCAGCCCGATCTGGAGATGGAAGGAGACCCCTTGGCAAGCGGCGCAGGACCCAGGCGCCAGCGGCGCGGGCTCCGGGGCTGCCAGGCAGCCTCCCGAGGTCCCGGGGGAAGAGGGGAAAGCCGGGGGGCCGGCGCAGGCGGGTGGGGAGGCCATGGAGCCCCCCGGAGAGACGCACAGACTCCCCCGCCCCTGCACCCCGAGCCCAGGCGTCCGGGTCTGGCTGTCACATCCGAAGGGGGCAGCGCATCCCGGAGGGGCGCGGCGCACGGGCGCTGGCACGGCCGGGGGCGCACGGCCGGGGCGCACGGATGCTGGCACGGCTGGGGGCGCACGGGGACCCGGCCGGCGCCTCTCGCTCTTCTCCGCCGCTTCTTTCTTTTTCTTCCCCCCAAACTTTACGGGCGGCCGGGACTGAGGAGGAAGTGCCGTGAGTGACGGGCCGCGGGGCCAATGGCGAGCTCCGGGGATGAAGTCAGACGACTCTTCCCCCCCCCCCACCCTCCCCGCCACCTCTCTCCACACCCTGCCTCGGGAGAGCGCGGCGGGGCGCCCCAGCCACCCCCTACTTCTCCTGCTGTCCCCCACTGGAGGCAGATGGGGGGCAGCCCGCCCCCCGCCCCGTCTGTCTCCATGGGTGACTGGAGTCCCCCACGAAACAAGGCGCTGAGGGGAGGGGCAGCGGACAATTCCCTCTCCTGTGTTCCCCTTCTGCTGGGGGAACATCCCACCCCCCAACATCCCACCCCGTCAGTGCCCCGCTGCCCTAGAGAGAGCGCCCCCTGCTGGGACCACCCGCGCCTGGGGACCCCTCTCTCCCCTGTCAGTACCCCCCCCCCCCCACGCTGGGGAGCCTGATCCCTCTGCCCGTGGTTTGGGGTCCTTCCTGCACCCTTCTGCCTCTCCCCGGGCATCCTTAGAAGGACGGGGGAGGAGGGCTGCACCCAAGCGAGTCCAGGGAGGCCCCTGCAGCGGGTAGGGGCTGCAGAGGAGAAGGCTCTCAGGCCGTCACCTCAGTGGGGAGAGCGTGGGGGACAAGGCAGCGGCCAGTGCTAGGCGTGAGGATGAGAGAGACAAGAGGCCAGATTCTCTGATCTGCTCCAGCCCCTGTGTGTGATATCAGCGTGCTTGCAGAGTTGCCCGTTGGGTGCACCTGTGTGTTTGCACATGGAGGGGTGCCGGGCATGGTTGCAGAGGTGTTTGCTCATGTCTGTGTGCAGTGTGTGTTTGTACATGTGTTGGCACACGCATGCGCAGGGGCATGTTTGCACAAACATGTAGAGGCATGGGGTTGCACATCTGTACATGGCACTTGTCAACACATCCAGGACCCTGGAAGAAGCTCTAATGTGACCATCCTGGGAGCAAGCTTCCCCATCGGGGACCCCCGTCTCTGGGTCCCCATACCCCCTCCCCCTTTCCCCAGGAAGGTGGCAAGGGGAGGAAGGGAGGTGGACACATAATCCCTACTCCCCCTCCAGGGCTCAGAAGAGCCACTCACTGCTGCTCTCGTCTCTGCATGGCCTGCCTTAGACAAACATCCTGCCACCCAGTGCTGGAGGGGTTGGGAGCTCCCCCACCCACAGAGACCTGGGGGCTGGAGCCGTGACTGCCTAGGCCTGGGAGAGGACAGAGCAGAGGAGCCTGGGGATGTTCCCAGCGTGAGACCTGCTGAGCGAGGGCTGTTCGCATAAGGGGAAGGAAGTAGGGATTAGGCCAAAGGCCCATCTACCCCAGTATCCCATCTCCTTCAGTGCCCTAGCACCAGCTGTTGCAGAGGAAGGTGCCCCCTGGTGGGCAATGAAGGAATAACCTGCCCAGCAGGAAAGTTACCTCTTGACCCCATCGCGGAGACTTTGGTTCAGGCCCTGCAACAGGAGGATTTTCATAGATCCCAAGGCCAGAGAACGTCCCCACAATAATTCCTAGAGCAGATCTGTCTGAAACCCACCGGATTCAAACATTGTCAGAGGTGGAGCATGCCGGCCGCTGGACGTGAGCCAGGTCTGAGGCTGCGGGGAGCAGGACGAACGCTCGGGTCAGCCCGATCTGGATGTGGACTGACACCTCTTTCAGTCTTCCTGGTCTTTACTCGGGTCTGGCCCCTGCTATGTGTCGGCTCCCCTTTGGAGCAAACGGAACCAAACCTGCTATTCCAGTCTAGGGCAGCCAAATATTTGCAGAATGAACAGCATTGACACAGGCTGGCACGGAGCTGCCCACAACCTGTCACTCCCCAGCTCTTCTGTAGTGCTTGCCAGCCAGCCAGCTCAAAGCCAGGTGTCAGCGTCGTTCTCCCTATGGAGAAACTGAGGCACACAGCAGGGAAGTGACTCACCCAGCAGGGCAGAGCTGGGGAGAGAACCCAGGTCTCCTGAGTCCCAGCTCACTGGGCCATGCCCCAGGAACCTGTCGTGCTAGGCGCTGTCCATTCTTACTGCTTTTAGCTTTATTCAAGTATTGGGTAGGAGGGCCAGCCATGGCCCAGGACCCCATTGTGCCAGGCGCTGTACAGACACAGAACACAAAGCCGGTTCCTGCCCCGAAGCGCTGCCAATCTAAGTACAGAGGAGTCAGACCAGAAAGAGCTGATTTGTCCCTATCCGCTCCTGAGTACAGCACTGGGAAGGGGGGGAGGAGTAGAACTTGCTCCTTAATTGTGCCCTGGGGATTATTAGCTAATGGCACTGGAAGCAGGAGGGAGGGGAGGGGTATGGGAAGGGGCCCTAAGGAGAGGGCTCCCAGCCACTGCTAGGAGGAGTAATGGAGACTTGGCCATGCAGAGCTAGAGCGGCAGTTGCCCCTGGGCAAGGGGAAGCTGAGCAGAGAGTCAGCTTCCTGCCCTGGCCCTGCACCACCCTCCCTGCCCTGGGGGGGAAGAAGGAGCCCGACAGGTTGGGCAGCATTCCGACCCAGCCACCCGGGGCGTGTCAACTACACCCAGGGCCCTCCTGGCACCCCGCCGCAGACCGGCGCTGCCCCAGCTCATGCCCCTGCGTGTGGGTGAGCAGGTGAGGGTAGATACGCACGTGCGGGCGCCCCGTCCTGCTGGCGTATCTGGCGGGGGTGTGCATGCAGTCAAGCATGTACCGATGTGCATGGGCTCCCGTGTGTTGGCGGACACGACGGTTTGTGGGGTACACGCGCATGCCTGGGTGTGCGGAGATTGTGTGTGTGTTCTCAAACGGGCATGTTTCTGCAAAATGGTATGCACCGCGCATGTGCCTCTGTGTATGGGGCATGTGGGTGCAATGTGTGTTCATGCGTATGCAATGCATGTACAAAGCATTTTCATTTGTGTGCAATGCGTGTGCAATGCATGTTTGTGCAGGTTCATGTGTGTGCAATGCGTGGTCTTTGAGCAGATGGCTTGCCGAGTTGCTGGGAGTTCTGCCAGGGGCTCTCGGAGCCTTACAGCCCCAGCCCCGCCCTGTTTACATGGGAAAGAGCAGACCCGGCCGCACCCTCTCAGGAGCCTCAAAGCGGATTGAGGGCAGGCTGGGCTTTCCTGCCCTGCATGCAGCCAGGCCTAGGCCGGTTTGGGTGCGGGATGAGAGGGGCTTTGTTCTGGGCAGGTTCTGCAGGTGCTGCCCCACCCCCAGCCACCGCCAACGCAAACAGCGGCTGGAAGGGGTCCCAGGCTGCAGGCACAAAGCAGCTGGCCACCAACAGCCCTGGGAAGGAACTGGCCCATGCCAGCCAAAGGGCAGTTCTACCAGTGCCCCTCAATCCCGACCCACAGCCCCGGCCTCCTCCTGCCCAGCTCTATCACTGCCCCTTCAGCTCACAGCCCCTGCCCCCCCCCAGCTCGATCGCTGCCCCTCTATCCCACAGCCCCTCTATCCCGCAGCCCTTGGGCTCCCCCTCCAGCCCGACCCGCAGCCCTCTGCTAGCCCAGCCCTGATCTCTCCCCCCCCACACACACAGCTCTGCTGAGGCCTCTCAAGTCTTGCCCCACAGGCCCCCCTGCTGTGCCCCGATCCTTACTCAACTTGGGGAGCACTCCCGTCTTTAGAAAAAGGAGCATCCCAATTAAATAAACATTAGGAGGAACATAACGGGAAGCGGGGCATCTTTGCTGGGGACTTCAGGGGCGGGAGTATTTCCATGAGTCCCAGCCTCTGCCCCCAGGTTGGCTGGTTCAAAACCAGTTCCTCCTCTTTTCTGAGGAACTTTTGCTTCTTGGAAATAAATACAAGCCGTGGGTGGGTGTACTTGTGTACGGTCCGGGAAGTTTCCTGGCAGCCGCGGCTGAAAGCAAATTTCAAACCTACTAAAAAACAATCCATCCATATAAATAAACCTTACAGAGCTCCTCAGCCCAGCATGGGGGAGGGAAACTTTGGCCCAGAGCACCTGCAGCTCCCATTAGCTTTGGGGGGCTCAGCCCCTCCAGAAATCAGGGCCTGAGCTCTAGGCACAGCCAAGCCTTTAGGAAGCTAACATCTTCCCCACCCTCCCAGCCAATCCCAGGGGAAACAGTCTTGTGCATGGGGGTCAAGGCACAAGCACCCAGTCAGCTCCCCATTATTATTAGATGTATTACGGTAGCACCTCATGGACCAGGACCCCATTGAGCTAAGGGCTAGCGATTTTTTCACTGCTATTAGGTGTTTTACAGTAATGGCTAGGCACTCCAGACATAACACCAGGCACCTTTTGTGCTAGGGGGCTGTACATTTTTATTGCTATTAGGTGTATTATGGTAGCACCTCGGAGCCCCAGTCCTGGACCGGGCCCCATTGTGCTAGGGGCTGTACAAACACAGAACAGAGACAGCCCCTACTGCAGAGCCGACAACACCCCCTGAGAACCTCCTCCAAGACACACGTGTCTAGGGGCCGTCAGCTCAAGGGGCCCAGCGGATTTCAGCCCCTAGGTGACTGACTGCGGGGGGGAGGGATAGCTCAGTGGTTTGAGCATTGGCCTGCTAAACCCAGGCTTGTGAGTTCAATCCTTAAGGGGGCCATTTAGGGATCTGGGGCAAAAATCTGGGGATTGGTCCTGCTTTGAGCAGGGGGAGTGGACTAGCTGACCTCATGAGGTCCCTTCCAACCCTGATATTCTATTATTCTAATCCGAGACACCCAAGCAAGGCCAGATGAAGGCAGTTGAGGGCCCTTGAGACACTCCCTCCTGGCCCACACCCACCTTCACAAGAGCTGTCTGTTGGAGATCCATTACCACTATTCTTTGGGAAGGCTGGGCCCCCCCACTGCTCCCTACCTTTTTGGGGGGGGGAGAGGCTGGGGTCTCAGCACTTCCCTGCTCCTTTGGGAGCACGGGGGGACCCTGCTGGCACCAGCAAGTGGAGTCACAATAGGGCAAAGAGATTCCCTCCCCCCACATACACACCCCCTTCTCCTTTCGAGAAACTATGTGCCCATGGCAATGTCTCTCCCAACAGCTGCCCCTACAGCCCCTTTCGTCCCCCCCCGTCCCTTCCACAAGGGAGCTCTGCTCAGGGCCACAGAAGGAGTCAATCAGGCTCACCTCGCTCTCCTCTGCAATGCTGGAAGCCTGCCAGGGGCCTAAGCAGCCACCTGTGGGCTCTCAGGATCCAGTCAGGTGAACGCCCATTCATTACCATCCAGCTCCCACGCATCAGCCCACTCTGGTGCTGGGGACCAGGCACCGCTCCCAGCTCGGGGTGGGTGCACTGCAGGGTCACGGTGACAGGCGAACATCGGCCAGGGGAAATAGACGCAGATGGAGTTACTCCCATTGCAATGGGCTCCTGGAAGCTGCTAATGGTGCGGTCTCGGGGGCAGGTTTGGAGAAGGGCGGGGGGGGGCTGATGTTATCACCCCTCTCCTGCCCCTAGGGGGAGCTTCTCTGCCAGGCGAGTGGCATCCCGCTGAGCTGATCCTGTGCCTGCGCTGGGGAATGTCAGCTGGGCTCTCGCTTCGCTAACTATGTAAACCCCTGCAAGTTGCTCTTGGGCCTGGAAGCCAAGTCTTGGGGGCCTCTCCGAGGCTGCAGGAAGGCAAATATTGTAACTCCAGGGAAGAGGGGGGGCTCTGACAGGCCCCGCAGGATGGGAAATGGGGCCCACGCGGCGGAGCGAGCAGTGCAGAGCGGGATCTGTCACATTCATTTTGTTTTAATATCGCAAATCTTGAACGTCCAGTATCTCCCCCCATCCCCACCAGCTCAGACTATCAGGCCCAGCTAGACGGATGTCCCGTCTCTCACACCCCAGGCCAGTTCCGATTAACAGCCCATCTGCCTGGGATCCCCTTTGCCCCGCTGCAGATCACAGCAAAGGGCTCCTCTAACCCAGTCCCTCCCCATCCTCCCTGTGGCTCTGGATCAGGCTCCTCCTGGCTCCAGGCAAAGCAAATCCCCGATACTTTAGCAAATGACCCTTCCAGAGTTTGACCCCTTTGGAAGAAGGCACAGAATGCTTTCCCTGGGAAAGGCTCGTGTGTGTGTGAAATGCCCACATGAGCAGAGGCACACAGGAGACAAACCACATGCTACGCAGGTGGCCTGCAGCAGCTGCCCCGCACCAGGGCCTGAGCAGGGTCAGGGCTTGGTCGGGAGGGGGCCAGGAAACCTCAGGAAGTGGTGCATTGGGCACTAGGGGGTGATGTGCTGCTGGAGGCACAGTCAGACAGACCTAAACCTGAAACCTTGCGCTCATTGAAGTTCCCAGGGCATGTCCTGTTCCCCACCACCACCCACCCACGAGTCAGTGTCAAACCTGAGGTGCAGGGCAGAGCCCAGCTTGGATTCCCCCTGCAGTTTCAATGGGATAACAGATTCTCCTTCACTTCCTATCCTAAACTGATCCTGTGCGACGTCGCTACACGATGCGCCCCAGAGGTGGCTGCATTTCAGCGGGGGAGTGAGAGTGTGCCCCCATCTGTACCAACGAATGCTGCATAGACCTAGCTCAATGCAGTAACAAGGAGGGGAAAGAACCTGCTTCTTATTCCAAAGGGGGTTTATTGAGGCAGATTTTTTCACATACGATTCAGTCTTGTGATTAAACAGGACAAAAAAAAAAAACCCAAAGAGGTCAAATAAATATACAATAAAAAGTTAAACGGCATTAAAAAGGCGAGTGCTCTCAGTTTGGATAAATACAGCACACCGATACATACAGTATATTGGGGACGTAGGCCGAGGTTTTCAAGAGCGGCTAGCGATTTGATTTCTTGGGCAGCTCCCCTGCCTCGACATGGCCTAACGGGGCCTGATTGCCAGAAGGCAGCTGGCTCAGCAACACCCCCCCTTTAGAGCTGGCACCCCACAATCGCTAGTCGGTTTGAAAATGCCAGCGGTAGAGACTATCACACAGTGATAACATGGTTTGTGGTCACTTTAGCTTCAGCCCTTTAGGTGTCTCTGGGTTCGGTTTCCATCGGATTTCATTTGTACAGAATATACAAGGAGTTTTTCTTTGTTACAGGCGAGAAGATGAAATGAAGAGATGGCAGGGGATACCGACCAGGGGGCAGTGATCTGCACCCCTCTGGCCATGGTGGAATCAGCCCCCACCACAGTGGAGAGGTTTGAGAGAGCCCTGCGATCAAAGCTAACATTTCCCTTTTAGTCCCCCCCTCGTCGGTCTGGTTCCTGGTGTTGTCGCTGCTTCATGCAGAATCCCATGACATGCCACAGGCTCCAGGGGGCACCCCACGGCGCGATGGGTTAGTGTCCAAGCCAAAGCGGGGACTTCACCCCTGCTGAGATGTGGGAGATTGTTACCCTCGCCACGTCAGAAACCCTCAGCCGCTCAACGGCACCATGCACTTTGCAAACAGGGGGCAGGGAGGAAGAATTTCTGTCCCCCTTGAGGACAGGGAAAGGGAGATGCCGGGAGGGGAAGTGACTTCCCCAAGGAGTGGGAACAGAACCCCGGAGTCCTGACTCCCAGCAGGCCCTTTGCCCTAACCATTAGACCCAACTGCCTCTCAAGCAGGGTTGCAGTCTAGGTGACGTTAGCCGAGCTGGGGGTGGGTCATGTGCCCACGGGCAGAGCATAGGTCGCTGTCTGGGGGGGGAGGAGGGGGTGGCGGCAGGAAGGGAAGGCATTGGAGCCCCGGGTATGTGGACTTTATTGCTGGGGTGATGGCGAGGGCGACCCTACCGCAAACCGGCTCTGAACGCCGTGGGATCCATCAGGCTCTGTGCATGGCTGTGTCCAACCCTTGCCAGGGGAACGCCCAGCCTGCTGGCACTGGCGTGCGTGCGTTTGACCAGTGCAGCCATCCCAGGTAACACCGCTCGCGTCCAGTCCTGGCAAGGGTGGCCTTGCCCCCTGGGAACAGCATGGGGGTTTAGTGTTCTGGGGGGAGCACTCCAGGTGCCAGGCTCTGCCCGGACTGCGCTGGGGATGGGCTGAGAACCAGGCTGCAGTCGGAGGGCAGGAGAACCGTTGGTGGATGAATGGAGCTCCCGTCACAGGGTAGGCACGCACCCCTGTGCTAAGGAAGCAGTAGTGTCACACAGGAGTCGCCTGCTCGGAGGCCCCCACCCCTCATGGGAAGGGATTATTGCTACAATAAGGTAGGAAGCCAAGGAGGCCGAGGGCTGCCCCCCCAGGACCTGATGGGGCCAGGATCCAGGGCAGCGCCAAGCAGGCCAGGGGCAGGAGGAGATCTGACACGGGAGGCTGGCTGGCCTGCAAACTGGGGGGGCTAATGGGGCAGCGTGGGCTACACAGCTGGGATGAGGGCAGCAGCAGCCCTGGAGACCAAACACTTCGCATCAGGCCCAGCGGCGCTGCCCCCAGCAGGGGTGAGAGGGGAGGGCAGCACCCATCGGCCCCTCCACTGTCAACGCTGTAACCCCTAGGTCTGAGTCCCGTCCCCCTGTCCCAGTCACTCGTCCGGGTGGGCAGCAGCCTGGGAACTGCCTTGCTACCCCCACACTGCTCCCCACAGGAAGTAACCTTCCTGGCTTGACCCAACGCAATGGGGCCTCTTATTCCAGGTCAATCTGAGCAACCTCCCAGCTGGCCCCCTCTTCCACTCAGTGCCCCTCCCTCCCTGGCTCTCCGGCCCCCCTCGTGATCACTAAGCCTGCCCCCAAGTCCCCCCTGCTGACGGGCCTGGCATCAGCCGGCAGGGGCAGCTCGGCTGGAACTCGGAGGCTCTGCAAGGGGCCGGCAGGGGACAGCTCAGGGAAGAAAGGAAGAGGCCAGGAGTCAGTTCTGGAGGGTTTATGAACCCTAAAGGTCCGGGGGTTACTTTTTGGCCTGGCAGAGCCTTGCCCAGGGGAGTTAGGGGCAGCGAGGGCTGCCCTGGTGCTGGGAAGGGGACAAGTGCCCAACGTCATGGAACAGCTGGGCCCTGCCCCTCCCTGCCATTAGCCGTGCCTGGCCCTGAACACTTTCCGCTCGCTGGCTGGGAAATAAAACCAGGCGACCTTGAAACAAGCAGAAAACATTCCAGAATCTGGCTGCTGGGCCCTGAGGGCATGGGAAGGGGCGGTCACGGGGTTGCCATCCTCCCCTGCCCACCCTCCCCAGCCACACACGTCTGCATCACTCCACTGGGTGAGAAGAGCCGCCCCTTGGCAGCAGGTCCTGAGCTGTGGGGAGGTGGGGGGGAAACGCTCATCGCCAGACGGGGTTAGCACCTCTGGAGAGTCCCGGGGACCTACCTGTTGGGAGACACAAGAGGAGCAGGCCGGTGGCAGGTGAGGGGGCGGGGCCAGGGGGGGCCTCAGGCCTCCTGCTCCGGCGCCGCCCTGTCCCGTAGCCCCAGCTCACCTGTAGGATCCTCCGCCGCTCATACAAAGACCTTGGCCAGGGCGTCGGCCCCGGCACTGGCGATCAGGGCCTTGCTAGGGTGGAAGGCCACAGCATGGATGGCCTCCTCGTGTTTCTTGCGGTGGGCCGTGATCTCCTGCACGCACGTCTTGTTGTCCAGGTTCCAGAGGCGCAGGGAGCAGTCGTGGCCTGGGAGAGCCAGCGGAGAAGGGTCACCCGGGGTCGAGGGGAGAAGACACTCGCCCACGGAGTCGGGAACAGAACCCAGGAGTCCTGGCTCCCAGCCCCTGTGCTCTAACCACTAGACCCCACTTCCCTCCCAGAGCTGGGGATAGAACCCAGGAGTCCTGGTTCCCATTTCCCTGCTCTTCCCTCAAAGTCCAGCCAGCAAAGTCCAGACCTCCCCCTCCCGACACTCTGGGTCGCTCGTTTACTGTACTTAGTGCTGGATTCTGGATCCACTTCCCACTGAACACGCCCAGCATGGGCAGTGCCAGGCCAAGGGCACCCGCATTGCTCCCTGCACTGGAGGGACACCTCCCGCTAGGGGTGGGAGAGGAGAGCCCAGCCCCCATGACCCATTCGGTCCTCGGCCCCTCTGACGCAGCCAAGAGGGCAGGTCTATTCATGCCAGCGGCGATGGCGGGTGCCCCGCTTGGAAGCAGCTGAGATCCAGCAAACTCATTTCACGCTGGGGCCACACGGGCGGGAAAGATTTTTGGTCCCCATTGGATTTGAACCCCCCGGATCACTGCCCATCCCCCCCACCCCCGCAGATGACTCTCAAAGCGGAAAGCAGGCATGATGCATGCAGCTGGGGAGCAGGGTGGGGCAGAGAGACACTTACTTCCAGACATGAGGAAGACCCCGTTGGGGTCCACGGCGAGGCAGGTGACAGCATCCAAGTGAGCGACCATGGAGTGGATGGCTTTCCCTAGGCAAGGAGAGGAGAAAGGTTTAATAGGGCAGCTCCCCCTCATGCCTGGGGCCTGCTCCAACCACTAGGTGTTCTCCCCACAGCCCACGGGGTGGGGTAGCTTACAGCGCTGGATTCCCCACATGGGCATGGAAAAGGCGGCTCCCTCTACTGGGGGGGGGGGGGTGTCTTGGAGCAGCACACTTAGGGGAGGGCACAGAGGGGCCACCAGGCTGGCGAGAGTGGATTGGACCCTCCTGGGGAAGGGGAAGACACTGACATCCCCAGCGGGTGAGCGGGAGAGGGCTGGGAGCCATCAGATCTGTAGACACAGTCTGTTCAAGGCAGGCGAGGGGAGCTGGAGGGCAGACTGGTCCTTGGGAGGGACACGGGCCATGTGTTAGCTGGGGACCGATCTCATCACATCATGGGTGAGTCTCCCTGCGAAGGGCGCATGGGGAGGCTCGCACATGTGCCCTGGGTAGACAGCAGGCCGCACGGCAGGGGCTGGGCCCTGCATGCACGGATTTCAATGGAAAAGGGCCCCATAACCGCCACCTGCCTCTCTTCCCACCCCCAGCAGACGGGGGACACCCAAGGCAGGACCCCGAAGCACAGTGATGTCAGACCCTCCCTCAAGAGCCTCAAGGCTGTGGGGCAATGGCCCCATGAGGTGGAGCTCTGGGAAACGGCAAGGCCCTTCTCCACCCCAGGAGCTTGGGCTGGCCGCCTTCCTGCCAGGGGGGTGGGGCTGAGGAGGGGGCAGCAGGCCCGTCCCAGCTGCCACCAGATGGGTGCCCTACCTGTCCGGTTGTCCAAGAAGCGGATCCCTCGGTCGTCGTGCGCCGTGATGGTGACGGGCTGTGTCGGGTGGCTCACCACGTGATTGATTTGACTGAATCCTGGGTCAGAACATGGGAGAGGGAGCAGGTTACCACCGAACCATCCATGCTCCCCCCCCCCCCCCCCCCCCCCCCACCAGAGCAGCTGCCAGCCTAGGACTAAACAATCATCTCCCTCTTCCCAGAGCGGCTAAACTGGCCTGACCCCTCCTGTGCAGATCCCTTTACCACCCCCTGCTGGAGAAGCACCATCCAGTCAAGGCTCTCAAAGCACAAACTGAAGTGCTGGTCCTCACCGCTGCCTGGGAAATGGACACTTCACGGCGGGGAGGAAGGGAATCGGGGAGAGGCAGTGACTTGCCTACCATCACACAGCAAATCAGTAAGAGCTGCGAAGAACCCAGGAGTCCTGACTCCCAACCTCCCCCCCCCCCCCCCCCGTGCTCTAACCACTAGACCCCACTCCCCTCCCACAGCTGGGACTAGAATGCAGGAGTCGCCCCGGCTCACCAGTGGCAGCTCTGGATTCCAGCGTCAGGATGGGCTGGGAGGTCTCCAAGTCGTACAGCACCGTGTTGCCCGTTCGGAAGGCGGCCACAACATGGGCAGGGTCCGTGCTGGCGAACACGACAGAGGTAGGGATTCCGTACTCTGCGGGAGGGGTGGGGACACAGGGAGAACAATGAAGGCCGCCTTACGGGACCAACGCTTCAGCGCCAAGACCACACCTGCTGCAGCGCCTGACAGAGCAAAGCATTCCAACCGCACTAACACACAGGTTTCAACCCATCCACTCCAAAAATGCAGCCATCTCTGAGTTGGAGCATGTCACGTGCACACAGCAACAGCACATAATTTACGACAGGAAGTGAAGAAGTGCCCTGTATCCAATTGAAACTAGAGGTCTGTTACATAGGCGGAACAGCATTCCCTGAGTTGGGATTTGACCAGGGCATCAGGCAGCATTGTGACTTTTTGGGAAGTTACCAAGGGATCTTCAATGCCCACAAGAGAGAAGGGCCCTCGTTTTAGATGGCACCTATCTAAGGTACATATGTGCCCCCCCACATCTCTGTCGTATATGAGCGCCTCACAATCTTTAACGGATTTATCCTCCCAATGCCCATGAGGCAGGGCAGGCCTATAATCCCCATTACCCAGATGGGGAAACCAAGGCACAGAGAGACTAAGTGACTTGCCCAAGATCACACAGGCAGTCTGTGGCAGAGCAAGGACTTGAAGCTAGGTCTTCCAAGTCCTAGGCTAGTGCCCTAACCAATGGGCCATCCTTCCACCTACTGTAGCACAGCATTCCCTAGCACTGTGCTAGGGCACTGGGGTCAAGACTGACCCAAGAAGAGGGAGCTCCCCATCCCGTTCGTAACCCCCCAAAGCCTTAATCTGGTGGGGAACATCCTCTCAAAGAGGCCCCCATTTCCCAGCCAGGATCTGCTATCCCGGGGTAGGGTTCGCTCACCACGCTCCGTGTTGTAGGTGCTGAGGCAGGATGGGTTCTCGCTAGGGTCCCATATTCTGACTGTCCCATCTGCTGAACACGAAGCCAGGCGGTTCTTGGAAGGGCTGAATGCCAGGCCCCAGATCGCATCCATGTGGCCTTCCAGGACGTTGCTGAGGACTCCTGGATCTGGGCCAGAAACAAAGCCGGGGTCAAGGAGGAGTCATGCTGGATCCTGGCTCCCAGCTGGGGAGCCTCACCCTAGTTTGCCCCAGGGCCCTCCTCTCGCTGAGAGTTCCCAGCATACAGTGCTCCACCTCCACTGGAGTGGCCAGGCCGCAGTGCATGCTGGGAGCTGTAGTCTCCACAGGTAAAATCGAGAGCCACTGCACCCTGTTGAGTTTTCTATACATCAGGTACAGCCCGTCAGCACATGAAGAGGTTCCACCACAGGCCTCTGTTGAGCACCGGCACGCCCACTCCCCAGCACTGCTGCCTGGAAAACTCCCAGCAACCCCAAGGAGACAAAACCACCCTGAAAATCACAAAAAATCTCCCATTTGGGCCTCATTCTGCCCTCCTCCCAGCTGTCAGGAGACAGGTTGGATACTCTGGGGTCTGATCAGTGCATAGGGACTGCCAGGGGAGAGGACGGACAGACAGATGCCTGCACCCACCGTAACGGTCGTATGGATCCATGCTCAAATCCGGGATCCTCCAGAAGCGGATCTTGGTGTCCGTTCCGCCACTGTAGCAATATTCACTGTTACAGCCCATGGCAACGGAGAGCACTGGACCCCTGCAGAAACGGGATGGCCACAGAGATGAAGGGGAGGGTGAAGGAAATGGGGCAAAGAAAGAATGGGGGAGGGGGAATTCCAAAACTGTAGGATGGGGCTTCCCCTCTCTGCCTCACACTCACAGAGACTCTCCCAAGGAGCTAGCGTGGGTGCAAACCACACAGGATGAGGCAACCACTGCCACCCACTAGGGGAAAGGAGCTCCCCGCTGCGTGGAGCCCCTCTGAGCACTGGGCTTCAGGAAGGTGTTTGTGGAGTCAGAACACCCTCTAGTGGCAAAGTCTCTGGTATGACGCTGCTCGGTTGGCACTTCAGACAGCACCGGCCTGGACTGAGCCGCTCGTCCCTCGTGGACTGACGGAGTCGTTTAATGAACTTGCAGGACACAGGAGCTGCACTCGTGGGTAGGCTGGGGGTTCAGGATTAGCCCTGACCCTCTCGCCCCAATCTCCTGTGGGTTTAACCCTCACCCCTTCATTAAATCACCAGGGTTCCACCGTCTGATCCCAAAGGCTGCACTGGGGCCAAGGATCCAGACTCTAGGGCAGGGGTCGGCAACCTTTCAGAAGGGGTGTGCCGAGACTTCATTCATTCATTCTGATTGAAGGTTTCGCGTGCCGGTCACACATTTGAACGTTTTTAGAAGGTCTCTTTCTAGAAGTCTATAATATAGAACTAAACTATTGTGGAATGTAAAGTCAATAACGTTTTTAAAATGTTTAAGAAGCTTCATTTAAAATTAAATTAAAATGCAGAGCTCCCCGGACCGGTGGCCAGGACCCAGGCAGTGTGAGTGCCACTGAAAATCAGTTCGCGTGCCATAGGTTGCCTATCCCTGCTCTAGGGTCATGGGCTTGGCTCTCTGGGCCCACGGAGTACATTAGGGAGATGCTCCAGCCAGAGTCATTCATGGATTCTGGACCCTGGGATCAATACACGGGTGGAGAGATGCCCCTTTGGGCAGCAGTACCAGGCACCAGCCTCATACCCCAGGACCTACCTGTGCGCCCGGAAAGCGTAGACCGGCTCCACGTCCAGTGCGGCGTTCCTGCGGCAGGAGAGGAAAGGGCAGAGGTTAGGGGGGGACACCCGGGTCCTACTCACTGCTGGCAGGGCTGGATGCTTTATACTCTACCGCCCAGCAGGCCTGGCTCAGGGACACCGCAGGACCCCCCCAGTGGAAAGGCCCAGGGTTCAATGTGTGACCTTCCCTCAGCATCAGGGGAGAAGGGGAGGTGATTTTGCTGTGATTTTAACCCTTCTGTGCCCACATCAAACTGAACAAATCAGGCTAACAGCTGGCAATGCTCCCCTTCCCCATCTCCCCATTCCAAAATAACCAGCCCCACATGCAGCATGATGTGGGATGCCAGGGGGGAACCTTTAGGGGCTGCTGGCTGGCAGATGCCTTAGACACGTGGATGTATTTGTGTTTTCCCTTCCCCAGATTTGGTTTTTACAGGGTGTGGTTAACACATCTGCCTGGCAAACCCTCCCCACCCCTCCCCCATGCAGCGCCTCCTGCTGGCCCAGCTGAGCCTGGCATGCTCCCCAAGCTACAGGCGGGGCTCACTTTTTGGCAGCAACCGTCTTCTGGAGGTTCCACAGCTTCAGCGTGCCGTCCTCAGAGGCGGTGACCAGCGCGGACTCCGTGTGGTGGAAAACCAGGGCCCGAATCCCATCGTAGTGACTCCGGAGGGTGAACTTGGGATTCCAAGTCTTCTTAAAGGCGTCCTTGCCATCCGACAGCTGGAAACACAAAACAAGGCCGTGTGATCACAGCTATGCTCTCCTCCTCCTCTGAGCTGGGCCAAGCCACTTCTGTCCATTTCCAATTAGCGCTCCCGACAGGGGCCAGCAGCCAGACTACCTCTGCACATCCTCTGCAGTTCTCTGAAAACATCCACTCAGTGTGCAGCGGCAGTCAAAAAAGCGAACAGAATGTTGGGAATCATTAAGAAAGGGATCGATAATAGGACAGAAAATATCATATTGCCTCTATATAAATCCACGGTACACCCACATCTTGAATACTGCGTGCAGATGTGGTCGCCCCATCTCAAAAAAGATATATTGGGACTGGAAAAGATTCAGAAAAGGGCAACAAAAATGATTAGGTAATGGAACAGCTGCCATATGAGGAGAGATTAAGAAGACTGGGACTTTTCAGCTTGGAAAAGAGACAATTAAGGGGGGATATGACAGAGGTCTATAAAATCATGACTGGTGCGGAGAAAGTAAATAAGCAAGTGTTATTTACTCCTTCTCATAACACAAGAACTAGGGGTCACCAAATGAAATTAATAGGCAGCAGGTTTAAAACAAACAAAAGGAAGTATTTTTCCACACAACACACAGTCAACCCGTGGAACTCCTTGCCAGAGGATGTTGTGAAGGCCAAGACTATAACAGTGTTCAAAAAAAGAACTAGATAAGTTCCTGGAGGATAGATCCATCAATGGCTATTAGCCAGGATGGGCAGGGATGGTGTCCCTAGCCTCTGTTTGCCAGAAGCTGGGAATCGGTGACAGGGGATGGATCACATGATGATCACCTGTTCTGTTCATTCCCTCCCGGGCACCTGGCATTGGCCACTATCAGAAGACAGGACACTGGGCTAGATGCACCTTTGGTCTGACCCAGTATGGCCGTTCTTACGTTCTGCTTGTGGGTGATTATCCCAAGCATTTGCCTGCTTGCTGGCTCAGTACCACACCTGTCTTAACTACATTAGGTCCTTATATGGCCTCCATCACTGTGGTATCAGAGCACCTCACAATATTTATCCTCTCAACACCCTTGTGAGGCAGGGCAGAGCAGGGGTATTATTATTATGCCTCTGTTCGCACAGCACCTAGCACAATGTGGCCCTGGGCCATGACGAGGGCTCCTAGGCGCTAACGTAATACACCTAATAAATAATAATTTCACTGATGGGGAAAACTGAGGCAGTGACTCACTCAAGGTCAGAGGCATCGTGAGGCAAAGTAGGGACTTGAATCCGTCTCCCAAGTCCCAGGCAAGAGTCATAACCGCTGAGCCATCGCTCCCTCTCAACCCCAACAGGTTCAGTTACACACTTTTGCTGATGCCAACAGCAACGTGGCTTTTTATGGAATCCTGGCGCTGCAGGGCTGGAAGGGATCCCAAGAGGTCCTCTAGTCCACCCCCCTGCACTGCAGCAGGGTTGAGTCTACCTCCTGTCTGGCCCTGGGAGCCATGCGCTCAGGTCTGGCGCTGGGAATGCTCAGGACAGAGCACGAGTGGATTAGAACAAAACTCTTGTCAGAAGAGCTAAAAGAGGCAGGAAAGAAACCCAAACTGGCCTCGTACTCCTTCCTGCACTGGAAAATGGCTGCATATTTGAAAGGGAAACTAGCAACCCAGTAGAGACTGGTCATACTGGTATGTTCACTGGCTATGCAGGAGGGTGTTCTGGTGGTCCCATAGGAATCCAAGTTCGTGCCGTATGTCCCAGACCGACTCTGAGAAGGCCCCGCCCCTAGCTCCCACTAGAGTTCCCATCTGGGGACTGCTAGTAGACACACCCTGCCTGATCCCAACTGTCTGCCTGGTGCACATGGAGCAAGAGGGCATCTGTGTCAGACAGGACCCACTCATGTGGTCTGTCCATCTGTTCCACACCCAGATAAGCTAGTAGCTAGCACAGCTCCCAGAGCACAGGGGTCCCTGCATGGAACTCCCCCCAGCACGCAGGCAGCTGGCTTCTGCACCAGCTGAGATCCTCGGGTTACTTCCTGCAGAGGGCATTACAACATAGTCCAAGCTGGGGGTGACGGCAGCTAGGTCTGCGGAGAGAAATGACTGCTAACGCCAACCAGGGGGTGAATGGGAGGAGATAATCCTGGACACTGCTCTGCCCAGGGACCCCAGGAGGCAGAAAGATCCCCAGCCTGTGGGGCTCATTAGACTCATCCCAGTGCAAAGGACAGCTGGGTATTAGAGCCCACTGGAATGGGATGTACTGGGTGCACGGAGCGGCGCTGTGCCACAGATGCCTGGCACCACAGGCGGCACTGACTAACACTCACGGGGCCTGGGCTACAGGCCAGCTCGGAAAGCTGGGGCGAGGAGATGACGCCGGCTACTCACGTCACAACTGAGCTCGTTGTCGTTGGTGACGGTCAGGTCTGCCAGGTCCCCCAGACTTACTTCCCCTCCGCCGATGGTGTCCATGATAAACACGTCCGAGGAGAAGCCAAGCGACCCTGCTGCAAGGGGAGAAGGGGCAAAGCTCAGGGCTAACTGGAGAGGCGCCAGGTGGAAGCGGGTTTACAACTGGAGGAAAGGCGGCAGTATTCCAAGCTTGAGAAGGGTATGTTGGGGGCACCCCTAGGTGGGAGGTAGTCTGTAGGGCCTCTGTAACTGGGGATTGGCTGAAGAGGTCCAAAGAAGATCAGAGGAACATGACAGCCTGAGCGTAACAGACCCCCCAACTTCTCCCCTCCATAACACAATCCCCACTCCACAGTCCAAAACAGGAGGGGAACAAAGGGACTAGCTGTTACCTTCGTGAGACCTGGGATGACTGGAGATGGCAGATGGAATAGATGGTTTAGGAGGGAGCCCGTCAACATCCCGGAGATCGGCAAGCATGCCTTGAAGCTTAACTCTCCGGCTCTCTGCAGAGGAAGGGAAGATGAGGGAGGAAGGTTAAAATCCAGGCCCTGGCAGCGTGGTAAGAGACAGGTAGCTTCTTTGGGACCAGACCCCTAAAATATACTGAGCATGGGTATGCCCTCAGCATTTGTCAGTTTCACTGCTTCCCCTGTTCTTGGTGGAAGTCTTCCATCCAGCCACAGGGGAAAGAGAAAAATGCAAGAAGAGGAATTCATTCAGTGAAGCCCTATGGCCTAGTATGCAGGGGGTCAGACTAGATGCTCACAATGGTCCCTTCTGGCCTGGGAATCTACGAAGAGGAAAAGAACCAAAGGAACAGGCCTGGGACCTATTCTGTTCTACAGGAGTTCTTACCACGCCCTCATCCCTGTAACATCAGGGCACCTTTCAGTCACGCAGTAACTGACATAATAACCACCTCTCCCCTGTGGTTCGTTCTATCCCACGAGGGGTGGGGATTGTGTGGGTGGGCGGGTTGTTTTGGTAAAGTTTTGTTCTTGTTTATTAAAATGTCCATGCCGCTCTGTGTTTCTGTTAGAGGAGCCTGGTTGGAGCAGTTCTCCTGGCACTGGGAGCAAAGGGTGGGCAGATTTCGGATAGTCCTTAGCTCCTGAGGAAGTTTGTTCCGCAGTCTGGGACGGGCCCCCGAGGACGATCTGTCTCCTGTGCAAACAGGCTTTACCCTGATGGTAACAAAGTTCCATGGTGCTGGAGGAACAGCGTCATCGACCAAGCTCCCCACCCTGGAGCCTCTTTTAGATAGGCTGGGCCCAGGCCATGGAGTGCCTTGAAGATAAGGACCGAGACCATGAACTAGATTCAATTTCTACAGGTTGCCAGTGTAGAGGGCAAAGGACAGGTGTGACATGCTCATGGCAGCCAGCGTTGCTGCCCAAAACTGCCTTCGACTCATGGTGTGAAACTAATGATGCCCCTTTAAAAGGAAAGCTTTCCTTCCAGGCTGGGACACTGCACGGCCCATTGCAGCCGGGAGGAAATATGGAGCGTTCAATTCCTGAGAACACAAGGTTACAGCAGCTCTAGAGGGCGCTCACGTCATATGGAGTTCAGGTCCAGGGGCTAGGACCAGCTTCACTGCCGGGAACTGGAGCTGCCAGGAGCCAGGCTGGAAACAGTGGTGGGGGTGGGGGGGGAATGGATTACTGTACGTGTGTATGTGGGAACGGAGGAGGGGGAACGTTTCATGCCATCCAAGCCTACAGAGGAAGTGCAGCTGCTCGGTGCTTTCCTGCTGAAGGCTGGTTGAGGGCGGCCCCGAGGGGAAAGTAGGATCATCCCGACCGGACATGGGAACAGCGGCTGCTGCTAGTAATGTGCTCGTCAGGAAGTCTGCGTTTCCCCTCTGAAAGCTCAGAGCACAGCTGGGGGAGGAAGGGGGCAGGGAACCCCACATCCCTGCAGCAGAGATGGGGAGTCAGTGGCTCTCTCACCTTGCTAGAAACCTTCCCCGGTTTGGGAAGTTAAACAGGAGTTTGCAGTGTGACCCAGCAGTAAAGCGCACAACAGATCCTGGGGAGTGGGAGTGTGTACAAGGAGGCGGCAGCTCCTCTTTACGGGGCTCTTGGGATTTACGTGCAGTACTAGGCACCATGTTCCGGGAGGATATGAACGAACCGGCGGGAGTTTGACAAACAGAAATGATCCAGGAGGCGGCTGAGGGTAAAGGTATTCTTCTCCCTGACTCCTAGCCCCCCTGCTCTAATCACTAGACCCCCACTCCCCTCCCGGAGATGGGGATAGAACCCGAGTCCCAGCCCCCCTGGGCCAGCCATTATATCCCAGTCCTTTCCCATAGCCAGAGACAGAACCCAGGCATCCTGGCTCCCAGCAGCCACGTGCTCTGCGCAGAGCCTGGCTAAGCTACGAGGAAGCTGTGGGGGGGGGGGGGGGGGGAACAAGTCGCTGGCTGCATATACATGAAGGACGTCACCACAAAGGTGGGTGGGGAATTCGTTTGGATGACACATGGACGTAAGTTGCAGCAACGGAGGGTTAACGTGGGCTGTAAGGAGCTGGGAAAAGATCTCCCCCAGGGACATGCGGAGAAGGGGGCAGGAGAAGGGGGGAAGCCCCATCGCATGGACACACAGAACCAGGCTGGAGGGCCCAGGCATGTGGGGATGGCTGCTGGGAGCTCTAGGATCCTATCCACACACTCCCATTACCGAGCTCGTTCCCGTCCCCGGTGCGCCGGGCGTCCCCGGAGCCCTCGCCGTTCTCCCCAGAGCCCAAGAAGTCAAACTCGTTCAAGGCATCCTCAGAGTCTTCATCATCCTCCTCATCCTCCACCTCAGGCATCAGGGGCTTTGTGGCAAGCTGGCAACACAGACTGGAGAGAGTTAGCCTAGGGCAGGGAGGGCTCCAAGCTTAGCCTGCTCCCCGCAGCCTGTGGTCACAACGCAGAGACACCAGCCCACAGGACTGATATATCCAGATTCTGTTCAACACAGGAGGGCTGGGGGAGGAAGATCAGAGACCGTGGCCAAGGAAAGCCATCACTACTGGTTAGTTAGGGCCAGGCACATCTGCACACATGGGAAGGATGCTGCCTTTCTCCAGGCGGAGTGCTTAGGGGGAGCAGTGTGCATATAGGGCTGCAGTCACTAAAGGGTTAGCTGTTCTATACAAGGCCAATAGCCGCTCGTATGTACGAGCACAGCGCAGGACTCTGGGCATGCGTGTTAGGACACGTGTGTGCACCGACATTAACACGGCGTAGGGCTTCTCTGGCTGTCCCATTACCATGCCCCCAGACTGAGCGCTGGGGCGGCAGGTCCCTCACCCTGGGGCAGGCTGGAGTTGGGAAGGTGAAGTCATTTCAGGCATTGCTGTGTTACGGCAGCGGGGGTCAGACCGCCCCTCTGCAATCTCTGCCACACAGCTGCTGCTGCAGCACGGATCTCATTAGAAGCCAGAGATACTTGATGGGTAGAAAGGGGACAAGGGAATCCTGCAGAAGAAACCACCACTCCCCCATCAGCAAGGGAAGGGGAACCAAGAAAAAGAGGGTGTATGGGGCAATGGTTAGAGCAGAGGGGCAACCAGGAGTCCTAGGTTCTATCCCCACCTCTGGGAGGAGAGTGTGTCTAGTGGTTAGAGCAGGGAAGGCTGCTGGGAATCAGGACTCCTGGGTTCTATCCCTAGCTCTGTCATTGCTCACCATGTGACTGGGCACGTCACTTCTCTGCTCTGTGCCTCACATCCCCCATCTGTAAAATGGGCAAAATGATGGTGCACCCCGCAGGATAGAGTGTGAGGATTAATTAAAGAACTTTGAGATCCTTGGATGAAAATGCTAGAGGAAGGCCAAGAATTATCACTGCTGGAAGCTTTCACGTTCAGCTCCCACCACCCACAGTAGGGGACAACTTCCTATCTGGCTGCCAAGGCAAACACAGGAGCATCCGATCATTATTTATAGCACTCTTCTGCAGAGGCTTATCAAGCACTTTACAAAGGCGAATGTGTATTAACCTGGTTATACAGCTGGGGAAAACAGAGGCACATGGACAGGACTGGCCCATGGCCACGCAGTGAGACAGTGGTAAAGCCAGGAACAGAACCCAGGAGTCCTGACTCCCAGTGAATCCTTGTTCTAACCAATCCACTACACTCTCCTCTCAGAGAACCCAGGAGTTCGGATGCCCAGCCCCTGCCATCAGAAACCTATTGGGAGTGCTTGTTAGAGTGGCCCAGGACATGTTAATGTCTGAAATGGGACATTCTCCTCTCCTCGTAAGACCTGCCTTTACTCGTTGTTTCTTGTGCTGCCGCTGGGTCTCGAGAGGAAGGCCTTCCAGATCTTCCTCTTCATCACTGTCCTCGTCCTCGCAGTTCTGGAGGAAGGGGATTTTCTCCATCACCGAGCTGCTGATCCGGTCCTTTGTCTCCTTCCCAGCGTTCCTGCCAGAGGCAGAGTCGATACCAGGCCAGTGTTAGAGAGCGAGGCTGCACTGCGGCCCCCCAACCCAGCATGGCCCACTGGGCAGAGGGAAAGGAGAGCAGCTGCATTGTGGAAGTCGGGGAGAAGGGATAGAAACCTCCCTGGTTCAGGGCACTAGCTGAGTTCTAACTGCCTCAATGGGCAGGTAATGCCATAGGTGTCTCCTGTCACACCTTCCTCTGAAGCAGCTAGGACCAGCCACTGAGGATCCTGCTCCGGTTCCTATGCTAGAAGATCTCCACGGCCCAGATGTCCCTCCCATGGCACCCTGCAGCTGGATATCAACACTTCTGCAGCGAACAGATGCACATCCCATTGGGGATGAGACACCAAGCAGCAAAACCCCTCGGTGGGGGCAGCTCCCCCATACCAGGCCGACTCCAGGCAAAGCACCATCTAGGCAGCACGCCCCCTTTCTACCAAGCAGAATCAGGGCCAAGACCCCTCCCTGCAGCGGATGTATCCCCCTCCACGCAGTGCATCACCCATCTCCCCTACCAGCCAGACTCTGGGTTGAATGCATCCAGCAGAGACACCCCCCCCCCCCCCGCCCCGGTTCCCCCCACCAGCCAGAACCCCCCTCATCCAGCAGAGACCTACCCTGCTCCATGAGACACTCCAGGCTGGAACCCCCTTCCCCTGCCAGCCAGATCCCCATCCATGCATCTAGCAGAGCACCCCTGCCCCTAGCAGCCAAACTCCATCCATGCAACAGCCTGTGAGACAACACCCAGCGAAGAGAAGCACGCAGCCCCGGATAGAACTCAAGAGGAGGCATAGAACAGCGATGCCCCCTACAGGAGGGAAGCAAGATGTATGGACAGGACAGAAGGCTGCCCGCTCACCTTTTAATCTGTTCCTCGATCTGTTTGACAAGCAACGACTCGCCCCCGTTCAGCCCAGTGGGGCCCGAAGCGGGGCCCAGCCCCAAGTCGCTGGGCTCCACGGTGCCGTTCAGCTCCACGGAGCAGCGGCCCAGCAGGGAGCGCACTCGCTTGGAGCGCATGTCCAGGATGGTGTCTGTGTAGCCCACTTCTTCCAGGTACCTGAGGGGAGGGAGAAAGGCGAGCTGAGAGCGAGGGCGCAGGGCAGGACATTGTAACACTCTCCGTCTGCGGATCTCCAAGCACTTTAGAGACACTGCGGGTCAGCAATCTCTCCAGAGCCGGCATGGGAAAGGGACTGCTCCAGGTCAGCAAAGCAGACCCGAGAACTTCCCCCTCGCAGTCCTGTGCTCTCCCTCACTTTGTCCGTGATGCCAAGCAAGCAGCACAGACTTAGGGGGAAATGGGGGAGGCCTAGGCAGATCCCCAGAGTCCCTCTCTGGAGGAGGGTGCAGCGTGACAGCCCTCCACGCTGCCAGCAGCATTTGAGCCTCAGAGGGGGGTGGCTCTCCCAGCCAGAGGGCAGATGCCACATTAAAGGGAACGTAGCTGCAGAGAGGAAGGGTGGGCCTGTGGATAAGGCACAGGGCTGGGAGTCAGGAGAACTGGGTTCTATCCCCTTAGCACGGCCACAGGCTTGCTGGGTGACCTCGGGCAAGTCACTTGCGCTCTCAGCGTCTCGGTTCCCACCCGGTACACGTGGGGATAATGCTACTGAGCTGATGGCCGGAGGACTGGGACACTAGTGCCTGAACTTACCACCCAAGCTACATATGGAGCAATGACAAATTCCTCACCTGCAAAGGGAGCGTTTGCTGCACTGTCAGGACAGATCCACCCTGCACCAATGCCCCAAAGAAGCTTCGACTGTTGAGGCGCTTGCTCTAGAGCTATGGTTTAGTCCAGGTGAGGTCATAGAAAGAGGGGTCCTCCCCCCATGCTTTACTGCAGGGTATTTTCAGCTTGCTGCGTAATTGTGCCCCATGCCCTGGCAGCTGCAAAGGCAGCACCCAAAAGCCTTCAGAGTTGATGAGGACATGTAGTATTTAAGTTCTATGCTTTGTCAGAAGCACCAAGGAGCTCAAAGTCTGGGCAGGGCATTTTTGCATCCTTGTGTATTTCAGAGACCAAAATAAATAAAACTGTAACCTGAGTGGCACCAGAAAAGGATTATCAATAGCCAGAAAGAATAGCTTAGAGGGCTGTGAACTGTCCCTTTCATCTCAGTGGAACGTTAACTCTGGAACATACTGACGACATGTCAAACGTCAATGCCGACTGTTTCATTGCTAATGATGTTATGCATCTCCACTGGAGTTGGATGAGTTTCATGGGGCTAATTGCTGGGGAGGGGTATAAGGGTATTCAACATACTCCTCCCCAAATTTAAAGACACCTGTGCAAAAGGGGGAGGGAAAGATGATGCAACCCCTCCGTGGCACCTTAAGCCTCCCCTGGTGCCCCCTGTTATATTCTACAAAGCAGCTGCATGTTATCAATGCAAATATCTGCAGCACCACAGAAAGTCCAGAGTAAACTCAATTAAGCTGAATATTACTAGCCCCAGTGGATTCTGTACTGACCAGAGTTGAGACAGTGAAGGGGATGAAGACTGGGGGGGGCAGGGGAAGAGATTGAGACTGGGTAGCTTAGTCCTAGGATGCCTGCTGCAGAACTGTGGAGCATTGTGCCCCATAGCACATGGGATCTTGGTTACAAAGAGTTCTTAGAAGAAGGGTAACTAGTCTGTTAGTGGATAAAACAGAGGCGATCGGCAGGGTTTAAGTTTGGTTCTATAGGAATTGCTCCTCGTGGATCAGCACCTGCCAACGCTGTTCTAAGAGCTGATTGTGACAACCCAGCTCCTTTAGCCTATGAGCTATTTTCTGTACGTTTGCACAGGCTCTAATTCAACGGCACCTCGCCAGGTCTGGCCTCTAAGGCTACGTGGACATGCCTAGAGCAATGCTCTCTCAAGTAACAATAGCATGGGCGGCTGCATGAGCTAGCCCTGCCCGCCTGGGTACACACTCGCGTGGCCACTGCCCATCCTGGGGCGGCTTCACTGCTGCTGTTACTCGAGCTAGCTCGGGTATGTCTACACCTGCCGCATTCACACCTCCGAACTGCAGTGTAGACAGACCCTAGGGGCTAGAGCAATAGAAATGTCACGTAACACCAGCTAGGGCAAAGATGAGAATATTCCCATTTGCTGCTTCGACAGCGGGGGCGTGGGGGCCAGGGCACACCTCTTTTACCAACCTCACCTGGAATAGCTTGAGATTAAGTCCATGGGGCCCCGACGGTCAGGGCTTTGCAAAGGGTGCAGAGCGCAGGCATATTCCAAAAGGCATGGACCGGTATTGACAATATTCAAAGGAAAATCGCCTCCCGCCTCCCCCAGAAATGCAACTGCCTCTGGGATGCAGCACAGCAAGTGTTTAACAGCACATACCAATGCTGTCATACCCAACTGAAACAAACAGAGGAAATTCAGAGAGGCAGAGTGGAATTGTCCAGTATGGAACAGGCCAGGGCACTGGGATTCATGCTCCTGTGGTAAATTCTTTTAAGAGCTACAATCCAAGTAAATCTCGCCTGGAGAATCATCCTAGGGGCTCATCCAACTCCTCCTTCCCCTGTCCCATCACACAGCTCCCCATTCGCCCACTTTCCCCTGGGGGCTCAGCTCCTGAGCCTCGGCCCCTCCCAGGAGGCTCTTCATACTCACTGCCGGAGCAGCTGACGCCCTTCTTTCCACACCAGTGGGTTGCTTTCCAGTGAAGTTGTTTCCGCTGGGCCATTGGAAACTGAGAGGACAGTAAAGAAAGGGTGTCAGTGACGCACCTCCGCCATGGGGATCCCATTCTGGCTTCAGCACCAGCTTTTCAGTAAGCCACCCACAGCCCTGGAGCAGCCTCAAACCCAAGCCCTCACCTGTCAGTGCTAGGCTAACCCCATGGAAAGAATCCAACCCAGAGGTCACGAGCCCATAGTATCCCACATCCCAGCTATACGCAATCACAGAAATCGTGTCTGTATCCATGAGCAGGGGACTGGGCAGAACATATAGGACACTGTGGGTATGAGAGCACTCGCATGGTACAATACCTGGTTCTGACAGTTCCACTCTCTTCTCCCCTTGGTTCGGTTCGGTTCCAAACTTCAGCTTGTGGTATTTTGACCTTGAACGAATGTGGAAAAGTGAAGTTTGAGGTGAACCTAAAGCAACTGAGACAACGCACGATTCCCATATTATAGAGGGGGAAACTGAGGAACAGATGTGTGACACAACGTGCCTATGGTCATACAGTGAGTCTGCTCCAACCACTCCTCAGAATGGAGACCAGGACTCGGGAGTCCTGACTCTCCATGCACCCCTGCTCTAACCACCTGGCAATCCTTCCCCTTGGAGCTTGGAATTGAACCCAGGAGTCATAACACGTGCTTCTCTGCTCTCATCTAGTCTAACCACTAGACTGACGCATCCTTCCAGACCAGAGTCCGACACTGACCGTAGTCTGGCCCCTTCATGATTCCCTAGGCTCTACCCAAGAGCGAGTAACACCCCAGTGTGCTGCCGTGTGTATATATGAGCGGGGGGAGGGTGGCAGGAGGATGGGAACCCTTGCGGCTGGACTCATGAGACGGCAGTAGCAGTAGATTTCAAGGGATCACAACTGATGGCTGAGACTTTCATGGTCTAACCCTGGTGACCTAACAAACTACAGGACCCCCTCCGAGAGTGAAGGGCCCCGCACCTGTTCTGCTGCTGGAGAAAACGAAGCCGGGGGAGTCTGCGTGGGAGGGGAAGTTTCCAAGGATCCCCCGCAACATGGGGAGTGACAAGCAGGCCAGCCCACTCCCAAAGCCACAGCCCTCCTGGGTGTTCCTATCTCCTCTAGCGGCCGCATCTCTTACCTCTCTTGCTTTAAGGCATACTCCAACATCTTTATCCTGCGCACGAGGTCTGTCTTGAGGTTCTCTTGGCCCTTCCTCTCTCCCTGCAGAAATGCCACTTGGGCCTGTAGGAACAAGAACCAAGCCCAAGGTCAGTCAGGTCCCATAAGGGCTTGGAGCGCAGGTTGTTGGCTCACACCTATGCTGCCCTCACCCCCTGCCTGCCCTAACGTGCTTGGAGATCCCCATACAGGAAGTGCTAGAAATGGGTAAAGGATGATTATTTTTTTACTTATTCCAGCAGAACCCAAAAAACAGTGCCAGTTATACCAGCCCAGTCGCTTGTGTACGGCGCTAACGTTCCCAATCAGTGCAGGGCGTAGGCACTAATTTATTCAGCCACTTTCATTCGAGGATCTGAAAGCAAATCACCCCCTGTAACACAGGATGCCTCACAGCTCCCTGGGGAGAGTCGGAGCCATTATTCTCCATTTTACAGATTTACCAAGAGGCGCGGTGACCTGCCCAGAATCCCATAGATAGAAAAGCAGGAGCAGAGTCTCAAATTGAAAACAAGAGTCCTCATTCCCAGCTCCCCCGCCGCCGCTCTAACCACTAGCTCCCACTCTGGTCTATTCCATAGAAGATTTTAACCACGCTTATCACCGTAGTATCTGAGTGCCTTCCAGCAGCGCACCGTGACTACACATCGGTCATGTGCTGGTCTCTCCTCCTCTCCCCAGAGGGAGAAGCGCCGTGCAGTGGACTGTCTGGTTTTGATAGGGGTTTCTGTTTTCTTTTAATATACAGGTACTTGTTGCTGTGTTTTTATAGAAGGCAGGTCAAAGAAATGTTCCTTGCAGTTGGAGTGGAAGGTGGTGAGGGTTACGATAGTCCTTAGTTCCTGGAGGAGTTTGATCTACAGTCTCAGACCACCCCTGGAGACTGCTCGGTCTCCCGCATGGACTAGCTTTACTCTTATTGTTGAGAGTCCATTGGACCAGACAAGCAGAGCTGTCGACCACAGTCTTTCCAGGAGCCTTAGATGATCTTTTTGATATGTTGGGCCCAGGCCATGTGGCGTTTTGAAGATAAGGACCAAGACCTTGAACCTGATTCAATATGCTCTAAGAAGCCAGTATAGAGAGCAGAGGACAGGTTTGATGTGCTCCAGCAGCTGTGTTACTGAGGAGACATGCCGGGGCGTTCTATACTAGTTGGAGTTGCCTAAATGCTGAAGTGGGAGTAGAATCCAGGAATCCTGACTCTCAGCCTCACTTCTCTAACCCACCCGACCCCACCCAGAGGTGGGCATAGAACCCAGACATCCTGACTCCCAGCCCCGCTGCTCAACCCCACTCCCCTCTCCCAAAGGCAGGAACAGAACCCAGGAGTCCTGACTTTCAGCTCTCTTGCCCTAATCACAAAACTATCCTTCCCCTCTGATGTCATTGCCAAAACTCTGATAAAAACAACAGGCCAATTTTCCTGCAGGTGCATCTCTGACTTCAGTGGCATCAGGCAGCTAATGCCGGGGCCGACTCAGCCCAAGGCACTGCAAGGCATCCACAACACCTCCCTCCTCTAGCTCTTTCACACAGCAGCAATCCAGCTAATTGCAGACCTGCCCGCTGCTGGGCAGCGGCCGCGAGGAGCTCACTCCACTCCTCATGCTCTGTTGCATTTGAGAGACTGTTCCACTCTGGACTGAGCTCGTGTGTGTATTTTCTCACCCTTCTACAGGCAATTTAACCCAATCACAAAACGTTTCCATCACTTAAGGACCGTCTGTTGGCTTAAGCCGCGGGAATCTGCACCATATGCCAAACTGCCTGCCAGCTCCTAAGGCGAGATTGCGAGCTGGCTCCACCATCCGCCAGCTGACACCTTCTTAAACCCCCCACCCCCAACCACCAGTCTATTAACACAGATTTTCTGCTCATTAGCCAGATTTCCGGTCCGACATGCTCCCGTCAGTCAAACCCTGTCCCAGCAAACAGTGATGCTAAGCACCTGTTACAGATTCATTTCCAATCATTTAACACATGGCACATGACCAGCTTTCTGAGCTTCTAACGTCAGCTACTTGTGCCCAACGCTCTAGGGTAGCAGAGTCGAACCCCAAAGGAGCACTGTTGCCATCTATGTAGGGATCAGTCCCATCTCCTCCACAACCCCTCTCTCCTGCTGGCCATGTACCTGCTCAAATGAACCTGGAGCCCTCTCTGGCTACAAGAACTGATCTAGCCCAACTCAGCCTGCCTTCGCATACCAGATCACCGTGCAAGGATCAAGACTAGAATTCCCTTTGCAAACATAACCTACCTTAGAGTACCACCATCTAGTTCAGTGTTTCTCAAACATTGGGTCATAACCCCCGGGAGGGGGAAGTGGGAAGGATCGTGAGGCGTTGAAATTTTTATTACAATCTAAAGCAAAGAAGATCTCGCTACCCCACTTCCCACATCCTCTGACCCTTCAAGGACATGTGTTCTCTGTCAAGCTCTTGAAACACACACACAAATCAATTACTTAGCCTCAGTACCAATATATATTTTTAATCTAACTTTTATAGTAAGCGGAAAGGAGTGGCAAAAAATTTTAACTTCAAATAAGGGATTGCCAACTTGCAAAGGCTGATAAACTCTGGTCGAATGGAACGAACACAGGACTAGGAGTTGAGGAATCTGAAGTCCTTGTCCTGGCTCTGCCACCGACTCACAGGGACTTCAGCAAGGCCCTTCCCATTTTGGTGCCTCAGTTTCCCAATCTGTACAGTGTGGATAATGATACCGACCAACCTCACCAGAGGTGGGGGGTGGGGAAAGAGCACTTTGCAGATGGAAAAGGACTGTGCTAACCACTGCTCAGAGACTGGGTCAAGGAACACCTTCCAGTGTGTGCCCGTAAACTCATTCCTAAAGAGCTTCCACTTCCCACAGCAACTCCTAGGGAACCTAACCTAACGCTATAACTTCTTGGCCTGCTTAACCCTATGTGAGCTCTGGGGAAGCATAAAAGTCACAGAGTTTGCTGGATCGAGACAAAGATTCTTGGCCCATCACACTCGACCCCACAAACCATCCCGCAGGTTAATGCAATCACTCCCAAGGAGCCTGTGACCTTCAGGGACTGCTTAAAATACTTCACAGATCTTACTAGATTGAAAGATTTCATGGAGGCAAAATATTCAGATTCCTACAAAGACTTCTTGGAGTCCGCAGGCACACTGGCCAGCTTGAACCATTTTTTTAAAGGCTGAAGCTTTGAAGAAACAGCAGTGCAGTTCTAACAATGATGACATCAAGGTATGCTAAATAACATGCAGGTAACCAAGGCTACAGTGTACTTTGAGTGCCTGGTGTAGAATGAATAATTCCAAATAGGAAGGGGATCAGTACTTCACTTGTCAGATTAAAACGAAGGAAGTTCCCTGGTTAAGGAAAAAAAAAAGTTGGTAAAATGGAGTTAAGACCGAGAAAGTATTTGAAGGGAAAATGTGAAGAACACTAGAGTTTTACCTAGTCCTGTAGAATTCCAAGCTAAATCTAAAATCAATCAACTGATAATTTCCAAACAGGCCTTTCAATTAAGATCCCAAACAGCCCTTTAGCCCTGTTCACCTGTATGTCCCATTTTGCGTGTCTGCTATGAAAGGTTTGAGTGGAGATAAAAGTACAGCAGTAACACAAACTGCTCTCTCTGACAACACACACCTTGGAATTTCCACCAGGAATGTGGACCACTAGACAGGCCTAAAGCAATGGGACTTTATGGAAGGACTTTTAGTATGCAACCTTTGAATCAGAATGTCAATCAGAAGCCATGCCCACCTCTTACACTGCCGAAGCCATGGGTTTATGTGCTGTAATATGTCCTTTCCTAGGAGCAGCAGGGCCAACGTAAACGTAGAGCATTAAAATGGGTGCCTTTAGTGGGGCAATAGAAAGTTGCACTGAAGCATGGATAGGCCTGTGCTACAGTTAGCAAATGAGGTCTGCAGGAAGGCCGGAAGTTGCAACCTTCCTTGGGCAACAATCCAGAAGCTCTATTATGCAAAGGTTGCTTTGCAAATGCTGCCACATACACCGAGTGGCCAATTCATGCACCAGCTGCACTGGCGCATGAGAACGCAGGTGAAACCCACCGAGCAATAAATGATCACTAGCTAAATCTGTCTCCTTAAGGATGCGTAAGTGAGGCACAAGCTGAAGTGATGCAGTGAATATTGTTTGAGGGACTTTTCATGTGAATTGCCACGCTATCTTGAATATTTATCTGGCCCGCATCACCATACTATCTGAGTGCCACACAATCTTTACCTGTGAGGTAGGGCAGAGCTATTAGGCCCATTTTACAGATGTGGAACTGAAACACAGAGAAGCAAAGTGATGTGCCTAGGTTCATACAGGATGTTTGGGGTGGAGCAGGAATTGAACCGAGGTCTCCCACAGCCCTGGGTAGGGCTCTAGACGTTGGACCATCCTTGCAGCTGTTTTCACGTTCCCTCTTCCACTGCTCCTCATCATGCTCTTCCTGGCTCCTTCCTTCTCCCCTAGAGTCCCAGTTGCCACAAGGATGCTCCCATGATGCTTACAGACACAGAGGCTGAGCTCTGATTGTGCTTTCACGTGCTCCTCTGCCACAGCGCTCCCTACCCACAGTTATGAAATGTGGGTGGGCAAGAGGATTTGTGGTGGGGTTGCTCTCCTCCACTTGGCTTTTCAGCCACATCCCCGCTCCCTTCAGTAGCAATGCACATTTGCTGCGGTTGGTTAACTCCAGTATCACTGGCTGGCTTCAGAATGCATTGCTTGCTTCCTAGCCCTCATGATAATTCTCTCTCTCTCTCTTCCAAACAGGAAAGGCTGAGGTCAGAGCTGGCTGGATGAATCCAAAATCTAAGCAGCTGCAGGGAAGTTAGAGTATAAGCATATTAAACCAGGCACAGCCAGCTAATATCTCCCAAAGATGATCCCAAAGCATTCTCTCCAACACATGCCCTTGTTACCTCTAAGAGAAGTATCCCAATCCTCTTTCCATCATTCTTCAGCCACTAACCACTCTCTTGGGTAAATGTCAACATCAGCTCTCTCAATAGCAAGTCCCTCCTCATCCCTGACACTGATATCCATGGAATTACTGAGACCAAGCAATGCTCCCCTGGCCTCTTCTCACTTGAGAATGAGATATTGTCAAGTGGTCTCCGCACAGGACTAGGAGCCAGAAAATCCCAATTTCTAATCATGGCTCTGACAGCGCCCACAAATACAGAGGAGTCAAGTCACTTCCCATCTCTGTGCCTCAGTTTCCCAATCCGAGAATATTGAAACCGTCTCATGGGGAAGTTACAAGGCTTAATGAGTTAATGTTTACAAAGGGGGATAGACAGCACTATAGAAGTGTTGAGCACATGGCAGCCTACCCCCAGGGTACCTCCTCCTTGAGAGTCTCATTGTTTGGGCTATGGAGCTGGCATCAGAGTCACAGCCAAGACTGCATCCTAATTCTCTTCTGAAAGCCCCATCTCATCTTCCCCTTGCAGCTTCCTCTTCTTGATCAGTTTCTCTTTCTCCCTACTGCTGCTACTGACTCACATGATTCTCTTCCCTCACACCAAGGTCTCCAATCTGCTACCCTCCCACCTGTGCCCCGGGACACGCCCTCGATTTTATAAGCAATTCTCTTTTTCCTTTTCCACTCATAACCCCTCCTACACAACTCTCCTCAGCCTCACCCTGCAGACTAAAGCCATCTCACTGCTCCCCTAGCATCCCAATCTCATTAAACTCTCCAGCCAGATTCGGTCTCTCAATCCCTGCATATTCCCTTGCCTGGATACCTACAACTCTGTCCCATCCGTTGCCTTTCACCCCCCTGCTCACATCAAACCCTGCTGCTTGGCCCACTTCAATTCCCCTTGCTACACAGACAAGCTATAAGCCATCATATATACAAGCACGCACCCCAAAAAGCAGTTTATGCCTCATGTCCACACCAGCTATGAGGATCCGGAAATCTGAGACACTTTCTAGGGATGCCTTACAGCCTGCAGCATCCAGCAGACGTGCCAGAGGCTGGCATCAAGGCCTTCTGGCCTGGCACATGATAAGCTATTGCTCTTCACCTCTTCCACCTGTTCTCCATGTGCGAGCAGAGGAATAAAGCGAAGTCGATGAGATCTGGCCAGTTTTGTTTGCCTCTCTCCTGTGATCTACAAACCCATCAACGTTCATGGGGATAGTAACTCGCTCACCCAGGCGCTGATGAGTCACACCATTCATTCAGACACCCTTTGCCAAGGATCTGAAAGGTCCTCGCTCACCGCCCTTCTCCACTGGTATTTGGGAAGGAGAATTCTCTGTACCTGAGCTGCGGTTTGGGACAGGGCATTCCCTTAACATCTTCAGCACCTATTTCCATCCCAACCAATTCATCCCTCCAACCCTGTGGAAGTGAATTCAACTCAATTACTAACCGCAGATCCGCTGGCTGTGGCTATTCGGAGAAGTTAATGCACTTAACAGCCCTAGTCACTACTCAGGGAAATGTCCATCCCTGGGCGCTGTCAGCATTGTTGTTTGGAGAGGTTCCCATTTCCTCCCATCCCAATTCCATCCCTAGAGCTACTCAGGGAGAACAGCCCTGCTGGTCTTCATGCCCTATTGAGGGAGATCACAGTCCCCTGCTCCTTAAACAGTATCTCAAGAAAGTGTCATTCCCTTTGCTCCAAACACCAATAACCGGGGAGCTGCTCCTCTTGACCAGACCCCTGGAGGCTATTCAGGGAAGTGACCCCCTCCACCGCCTCTATTAGGTGTCCCACCTCAATTCTCTCTTCCCCCCCCACTCCCTACTGGACTGAATGTTGGCTGTGCCCCAACAACTCCTTCCCTAGTTGCTACGGGGTTGACAGATGCATGTCCTCCCCCATGCCCTCACCCCAATTCCTTCCCTAGTCCCTATTGGAGGACGATGGCTACATTTCCCCCCTCGTCACCTCAACTCCCTCTTCAATCCCTCTTGGGCAGCAGCAGACATTTCCTGGCCCCTGTCCCAACATTCACCCCCAACTCCTTCACTGGTCACTATGGAGGGATCGACAGCCATGTTCCTCCCCCATGATCACCCCAACTCCCTATTGGAGGGTGACAGCTGCATTTGCCCCAACTCATTCGCTCCTTCCCCTGGTGCTATGGGGAGGCGACACCCCACACACTCACCCCAAGCCTCCTCAGGCCTTCTGGGACAGCAACAGCCACCACCCCTAGTTGCAAATAAGGGGTCCCAACTTTTCCCTTCAACGACCTGGTCTCTCCTCAGGTCTAAGCCCCCGATCCTGGGGGGCCCTGACACTCCCCCCGCCCCCCCACGAAGGATCCCGGTCCTGGGGGGACCCTGACATTCCCCCATCCCCCCCCCGGGGGGGTCCCGGTCCTGGGGGGCCCTGACACTCCCCCGCCCCACCCCCACGAAAGGGTCCCCAGTCCTGGGGGGGTTACCACTCCCCCGCCCACGGGGGTTCCCGGTCCTGGGGGGACCCTGACATTCCCCCATCCCCCCACGGGGGGTCCCGGTGCTGGGGGGGTCTGACCCCCCCCCGGGGGGTCCCGTCGGCCATTTCCCTCCAAGATGGCGGCAGCGGCGGAGGCAGCGGTGGCCCCGGTAACCGCCCGCGTCCCCCAGCGCCCCGGCCCGGCCCCCCGCCGCCCCCGGCACCTGCAGCTCGGCCCGCTCGGCCTCCCAGCGGCTCTTCTCGGCCTCGAAGCGGGCCCACTCGTGCTGGATGTAGTGCAGGATGCCCGGCAGGCTGAGCTCGCCGGGCCCGGCCCCCGCGGCCGCTCGGCCCGGGGCCTGCGGCGGGGGGGGTGGCGGCTCTGCCCCCGCCGGGCCCGGGGCCTGCTGGGCCCGCACCAGCACCCGCTCAGCCTCCATCATGGATCCCGGCGGCTGCCACATAGGGAGCCGTGCGGGGGGGCACTTCCTGCCAGATAGTGAGCCGCCAGGAAATGGGGCCCGCGCCGCGGGACGGGGGCAGGGAGGGGTTCCCATGGCAACGGGCCCCTCCAGGTAGGCCTGCTACTTCCCCTGAGCGGGAGGGGGAGGGTTCTCATGGCAACGGGCCCCTCCAGGTAGGCCTGCTGCTTTTCCCCCCCAGCAGGGGGGTTCCCATGGCAACGGGGCCCCCAGTTCAGGCTGCTTCCCCCTGAGCAGCGGCGGTTCCCATGGCAACAGGCCCCTCCAGGTAGGCCTGATTCCCCCTGATCGGGGGGGGGGGTTCCCATGGCAACAGGCCCCCCAGGGTAGGCCTGCTTCACCTTCCTACTGTTCCCCCAGCAAGGAGAAGGATTCCCATGGTAACACCCCCTCCCTAAAAGGCCTGCTTTATCCCACCCAGAGCAAGGAGGGAGCAGTTCCCAGGGCAACCCCCCCCCCCACCTGCTCTCCCCCCCCACACACATCCAGACACCCAAAGCATCCAAGGAGAGGTCCATCCAGGGAGGGGTTCCCATGGCAACGCTTCCCTACCAGACCTCACCCCCCCCCCCACCAGACTTGCTTCACCCCCCACTCAGAACAGGCTGAGGGGGATTCTCATTACACTGGGGACCCCAACCAAGTTCCCCCTGGAATAGGGTCTCTTCTCACCCCTATCCCGAGCAGACAGGGAGAGGTTCCCGTTTCAATGGGGGTCTCGATCAGGCTCCCGCAGGACAGGCCTCTCATCCACCCATAGCAAACAGGTAGAGGTCCCCATGCCAACAGGCTCCTCACCACTGCAAGCACAGTCTCACCTCCACCTAGGACTGCACAGGCTACCCCATTGACAGGCCACCTCCTGCCCAGATCAGTCCCCTCCCCAAAGTACTGTTCTCTCTGCCCCCAGGGCAGATCCCTTCTTGGAACATTTGGTCCGTCACCTTAGCTCCATACCGGCCCCTATTCAGAGCAGTCACTGTCCCTTCCTTTCAGCTATTCAGGGTGCTCACCATCTCCTTTCCCCCTCTACCTCCTTATCTAGGGCAATTGCCTGCCTTACCCCAAATCCACCACTGGTTGGTATTCAGGTTTATCAGTGTGCTTTACCTGTCTTACCTAGGAGGACTCACAGGGCTGCCTCCAGAAATCTTGAGATCTTTGGCTGTGGCAAAGGAACCAAGTCCAGAAGCGCTGTGAAATTGGGGTGGAACAGATGTAGAGGAAGCAGAGAGATGGGACTCTGTCCAGACATCCTTGTGCCCCACTCTTACACAAATTCACTTACATTCAGGCATCAGTCATTTCCCTGATTTAAATATATATAATGTGATGTCAACTTTTTTCTTGTTCTCAAAAGCCAGAAACTAGGAGGAGGAAGATGTAGGTGAGTGGAAAACCTCAGGCATCTTGTTGACAGCCTATAAAGGTGGCCATTTTGGGTTAAGATAGAGACAGACTGTTCAAGACCATTGAAATCCAAGGCCTCAGGAGTGTTGCTGGAAGGAACAGAACACCGACTCAGAAGCTAGGGCTACAAAGCCTATGATCAGTGGTTGTTGATTGAATCCCCCTATGTTTTATGGTGTTGTGCATTGTGATATGTGTGGAACTCTTGCCTGGGGCTTTTGTCTCCTGGTGGAACCTAGGCAGGCGGAGAGATTGTGGTCATAACTGTCGGGGAGCTGTTTGTAACGGCAGTCATAGAGTCTAATGGTTTTGCTTGACTCCTCTTGTATGACTGAGCAGGGGACAGCAGAAATATTTTGACAAGGAGCAGGGACAGGAGACCAGAGCCAGAAACACACATTCTGGAGTGCTCGCTGATGTCACACTTAGCTACAAACTTTGCCTGATCGAGTACTTTGCTACAACGAAGGTTATTTTCCGGTCAATCATTTTATGCTCTTTTTCACTTCTAGTGCTGGTGAAAGGGGCCAGATTGACAACCCCGGAGACATCCCCACAAGTACATCAAAGGCAACTAGAGAACCAACTCCCTCAAAACGCACTACACTGGGTGCCTTCTCCCTTCCCTGGAGGGACACAGTTTAGAGGTAAGAGGGGGCTCGCTCATTCCTTGGTCTTTGCTGCGGCTTCCCACCTGGCAGCCAATTAGTGCCAATAGGGATGGGGGATTGTTGATTTTTTTTTTAATGTGGACATATGCCCACTAGGAGTTGGACTGAGCCCCCCAGCTCATTTCACACAGGCCAGCGTTTAATGCTATATACTAATAAAATTCCAGCTGATTTCTTCTGGAAACTTTGAGGATTGGATCCCTCTTTTCCAGTACCTTGTTTCCAAGAGTGGGCAGAACCACCTGCTTTAGAGGAAAGGGCAAAACAAACCCTTTAGTAGACACTTGAGGAATAGCCTAACCATAGAGGAGAAATTTCTCCCTCCCCCCCCCCCCCCCAGTGAAAGGTTTGTGTCTGCCCAGAAGCAATGGGGTTTATATCCTTTTTATATATATGAGATTATACATATAATATATATAAGTAATATATTACATTATATCCCCTTTTAACCTATCTAACATAACTATGAACATTCTTATTATCCATATAAAGTTTGGCTCCAGAAGGTAGGAAGGGTTGGGTCTGAGGTTCTGTTCCGGCCCAACTTTCTGTTTCTGTTCCACTTCCTTATTCCTCTGTCTGAAAGGAAACAGCATTAAAAAAAATATCAGGGCTGGTGAAATACTTTCTAGGTCTTAATTCATCTGACCTATTTGATTTCTCCTTTCAGGGTCCCCTTTCTCAGATGTCCCTGGAAGAGAAGGCAGGTAAATATGCCTCCCACCACATTTCATCTGGACTCTGTCTAGCCTCTCACTCTCACCCTGTCTGTTAATGGACCATTGTGGGGTAGGATGTTTTTAGGGGTGTCACTGGTGTTCTGGCGTCTGTAGGAGGGAGTCAGGACTCCTGGGTTCCACCATTCCCAACTCTGCTACTGACTCACACTGGGCAAATCAGTTTCCATCTGTGTGCCGCAGTTTCAGTGGAGATAACAATGCCTCTCTCCCAGGCAGATTGCGGAGTTTAGTTCATTAACGTCTTTTAAGAACCATGCATTGAAGGTGCTAGAACAGGGTAAGTGCCTTTGTCCTTTCCAATTTTACATAGATTCCCCCCACATACACACATTGGGAATGGAGCAGAGATTAATACAATGGCTTTTTAACAACTTCAAGCTTATCTAAACCCATCTTCTTAAATGCTGCTTGACACAGGATCCCTTTCAATCCCGCAAAGCAGCAGGGGAGGAGACTAAGGTCTGTGGTGCTTATAAACAAGTGATTAAAAAAACTAAACCCATGCTGACAAGATTGCAAGCAACAAAACAGCTACAGAGCCCTGGCTTAACAATGCAAGGAGCCCGCTAGTGGAAAAGCTTCCCTGAGACCAGGCTTCCTTTGCATGCTGAGAAAACTCAACTTCAGCCTCCTTGGGGAATCTTAGGCTTTGTCTACACTGCCAATTGAATGACAAAACTTTTGTCATTCGCAGGTGCTTAAACATCCCCACCTCCAAAGACAAAAGTTTTTCCAGGGCAAGTGGCAGTGTAAACGGCTCGTTGTCAGCAGGAGGGCTGTCCTGTCAACAATGTGAACCATGCTCATAGGGGGTGGAAGTATTTGTCTGCAAAAGTACCGCAGCGTTTACACTGCTCCACTTTTCGCTAAAAGCTGTGTAGTGTAGACAAAGCCAGAGATGTTTTTAATTCTGAGGGCAGTTCATCTTTCAAGTGACACTGCTGCCTCCTCTTTGAATTCTAGTCTGTAACGTACAGTTTTTAACAGCTTAGATCACGGTGGCTAGGCCGCTGCAGTCCAAGGCAGAAAGGAGTCTGGTTTAGTACTAATTAATAATAGTTTGCTCTTTTCCAGCACCTTCTGCTTGAGGAGCTCCGAGTGCTTTACGCACTTTAACTAAGGCCCAGGGCCGGCGCTTCCATTTAGGCGACCTAGGCGGTCGCTTAGGGCACCAGGATTTGGGGGGGCGGCAATTTGGTGGCGGGGGGTCCTTCCGCGCTCCGGGTCTTCGGCGGCAATTCTGCGGCAGGTCCTTCACTCGCTCCAGGACCCGCCGCCGAAGTGCCCCGAAGACCGGGAGTGCGGAAGGACCCCCCGCCGCAGAATTGCCGACAACGATCAGGAGCACGGAAGGACCCCCGCCTAGGGCGCCAAAAACCCTGGCGCCGCTCCTGCTAAGGTCAAATCTACACTGGAAAAGGTTTGCTGGCATAGCTAGAGGTCAGACTAGATGATCACAATGGTCCCTTCTGGCCTTTTAATCCATGGATCTAGTGCAGACGCATTTTATGCTGGCAAAAAAGTGCTTTTGCTGACATAGATTTATGTCAGTTCCCCGAGTGAAATAAGCGATACCAGCATAACTCCGTCTACCCAAGGGCTTTTGCCAGCATAGAAATGTCATCCAAAAAATCACCCCCCAACCCACATTACTATACTGGCAACGTTGCTAGTGTAGACCTCTCCTAGCTGAATCTCCCAAAAGAAGGGGGGAGATAAAGATACCTGCATTGTATAGCTAGGGAGATAGGTGCAGACAGCTCAGGTGTTGCGTCTAAGGTCACACAGTGAATCAGTGGCAGAGGTGGGAATGGGATGCAGGAGGACACCCTGCTCTGACCACTAAGCCAACACTGACTTCCAGCTCCCCTGATCGAATCGCTGCGTGACATTTGCCTCTTTCTAGGTTTGGTTCCTAAGTTCCTGCATCTTGAGGTGGGAGCAGCGTTGAGGAAGCACAGCAGGGCTTGCTCCACTTCAAACCGTGTGGCTGCTCCAGGAGCTCGTTGACCTACTGGGAGGAGAGTAGCTTTAACTAAAGGAAAGTGAGCGCATTGTGGGCTCTTAAACTCCCCAAGGCAACAAAGCAAATCTGCCTGCTTGGCTTCCTTGTTTGAGCATGGTTATCCCTAGGAACGTGCACAGCTCTGGGGGACGATGTTGATTACTTGGATGCTGCAGCTCAGTCAGCACAGGGAGCACAGAACACTGCTTCCTCAAAAGTGCCACAAAAACAGGGATTTTGATGTTTCCACCCCAGGCTCTGTCTGTCGCAGTGGGTCGCATTCAGAGCTTTAACTGCTTGACGCTGTATCTTGTACAGTGGGATCGGAGACGAGCAGCTGCCACAAGCCATTTGCTGAGAGCATCGGGTTAGATTAGACTTGAGCTCAGATCAGAACCCCCCCCGAATGAGACACCTCCAAACTTTGGGAAAGTTCAGATCTGGGGCTTGGGGTCGTCTCATGCGACCTGGGACGGAGATCCTGGTGATTAAAGGTACAGGGTATGGGGCTATAGTTGCATTAACAGAGTTCTCCTGGGATACAGGGTGTGTTACTGACAGACTGGCTCCTTACAGTGCAAAGTGGTATTACCAGGGCAGACGAGAGAGGGAGGGAAAGGGTGGACAATTGTAGCAGGGACTCAAGCACATGGGGACCCCCCCCCCAAACATCTGTGTAAATAAAGTGAAACGGGAGGAGGTGGGGCCCCAGATTGCTTTCAGCAGGCCTGCCTGTAACAGTGCCCCCACGTTAGGAGGGCAGTTGGGTTTTCTTTTCCTGATAACTGGGCTTTTGTTGTGCAGGGTGCCGTGCTCTGTGTTCCCCACCCCTTTCCCACCAGGGGAAGGTGGATTTGCAGAGAAATTAGTGCTTAAAACGGAGGCCTTGATCCCTCTGGGGAAATGAGCAAGCTTGATCCAAACAAGATTAAATAAAGCAGCCCCCTTGTCATGGCGCATCTGTTGTTCTGGGAACTTTAGCAGTTAATGCAGGTTGAGAAGCTGTGCGCACTAATTCAGAACTTTTGGATGGCCTCCTTGCTCCTGTTTTCCCAGCAAGACGGAAACCCCAGGTGCCTGAGGAGCAATCCAAGTTCAGACATGACTACAATACTGAGATCTGTCCTTTCCGCTGGCTGCAGCTCCTTTGGGAGTGGCAGTTCGGTCAGCCAGTTCCAACCTGCACTGACTGGCTGGCTTTGCTCGCTGGTTGAGCTGTGCTGATAACCAGCCAATAAACACAGACTGAGGGAGGCTCAGACTGGAATCGAGGGAGGGACTGGGAGGCAGGAGTCCTACAGGTTCTGCTACTGACTGGGGAAATGGGCACTGAGCGGCAGTCACTTGTCTAAGGATGCACAGTGGTTCAGTGGCGGAGATGGGAACAGAATACAGGAGTCCTGCGTTCCTGGCCCCTTCTCTACCCACTAGACCATGCTGTCTCAGGGAGGGACAGTGGAGAGATTTAATTTAGAGATGCCCCTCGGTGAACCTGAAGAATCAGGGACTGTGTTTCTTGTGGCAGTCAGCTGGGGGGAGCATCTGTCTTTAATCGGACCATTTATTTTAAACCCTTTGTTCCATCTAGTATATCTGTCTAGTATCCCCCGCTCCAATTATAGGATTGGGGAGACAGCCCCTGAGCAGTGGACGCAGGCTTTCCCTAGCCACAAACATCCCTGGCACTCACTCCATGTGCATTTCTTTCCAGAGTGACCAGCAAGTAAGCTGTGTTGGGATGGATGAGCCCAGAGCCTCCAGGGGAATCAAATATCGCTGGCTGCCTCGTGCGGAGACCACAGCCACGTAACATCGTTCCCCAGGTGAACAGACCCAGCTGCCTCGCAAGATGCGCATCACGTTCTGTCAGGGGGTCCTAGCGCTCGCCATTGTCATCAATCTGCTGATACTGTACTACGTCTCGAGGCTGCAGCAGCGGATGTTGCACAGACACAGAGACCACGTCCAGCCTAGCTCCCGGCTGCTGCCTGTCCCCCAGAGGCCCGGGGTGACCGTCATCATCAGGGAGTTCGAGGACTTTGAGAACTACGTCCCTGATGTGGTGCAGTCCTTCCTGAAACAGAAGCCGGAGCAACCAGTCATGGTGGCAGCGGATACCTTGCCGTACCCTCCGCTTGTATTACCGGATGCTCCCAACGTCCAGCTCGTGATCCTCAAGCCAGCCCCTGACCAGCCTGCCCATGTGTCCAGGCCTGATATGTACGTGAAGACGGAGTATGTGGCCCTGGTGCCTGATGGGGTCAAGGTTGATTCCACAAGGCAGCTGGATCGCATGTTAGAAGAGTTCAAAGCCAACCAGGGCAGAGTTCAAATGGTGGCAGCGCCCGTGCAGTCCCTCACTCCCCTCCAGTGCTTGAACCTAAAGGTCAGCCTTAGAAAGTGGACTGCCGAATACAGCGTAGCGCCTTCCACCAGGCTCTGCACAGCTCTGAAGGGAGATGCCGTGATTCTGCTACGCACAAAGGATCTCTTCAACCTTTCCACTCCCTTGGCCAAGCCCCTGCTGACCTCCCTCTTCATCCAGACATCGCTGCGGGGCTGGACGGTCCGAATCCTTGACGTCTCCTTCTCCTCAGCCCACCAGCCTCTGCTCAGCTCCTCGCACAACCAATGGAAGGCAGAGAACCGCGCCAAAGCCAGTCGGCTGCAGCTCTTCCGAGACTTCGGCATCAAGCGGGTTCTCCTGGAGGATGGGAAGCAGCAATGGTTTGGGTGCAGCAAAGAGACGCCGCGTTGCTTCGGCACCGTCCATGATGATACGCCGGAATATCTCTACCAGAACCGCTGGACCCCGCCTTGCTGTCTACAGGCCCTGAGGGAGACGGCAAAGTACGTCATCAACATCTTGGAGACCTCCGGGGTGCGGTACTGGCTGGAAGGTGGGACGCTACTAGGAGCTGCCCGACATCAGGACATCATCCCATGGGATTATGACGTGGATCTAGGGATATACCTGGAGGATATTCCCAACTGCGACCTCCTCAGGAACGTAGAGTCTGGCTCCATCGTGGACGAGAAGGGCTTTGTTTGGGAGAAGGCCATCGAGGGCGACTTCTACCGTGTGCAGTACAGCGAGCACAACCACCTGCATGTTGACCTCTGGCCCTTCTACTCCAAGAACGGGCTGATGACCAAGGACACGTGGATGGACCACCGGCAGGACGTGGAGTTCCCGGAGCACTTCCTCAAGCCCCTGTTACCCCTGCCGTTTGCTGGCTTCACGGTTCTGGCGCCCAACAACTACCGGAGCTTTTTGGAGCTAAAGTTCGGCGCAGGTGTGATCGAGAATCCGGAGTATCCAAACCCAGCCCGGAAGAAGCTGGATAAGGGGAAATAAGCAAGGATTCTGGCTTCTGCCTCCGCATTGGGGCCCAAGAGAGCATTAGACTCTGAGGCCCAGGGAGCAGGGATCCCTCTCTCTTGAACATATCACTGATGCCAACAGAAAGTATGGACCATGCTGCTGCTAAGGGAGCTGTCTGCCCACTGCTGCTGGTACGGCCCACTAAAGCCAGGAGAGTTTACGCTCCCCTTTGGGGCTGGGGGGATTGTCCGAAGGGCTTGTGGCCGTTTGGAGGTCAGACACTTTGAACACAAAGACTGGACAATTAACAAAGCAACCCAGGGGAGACCTCATGGAGATGCTGTCTCAGCGCGTCTCCCAAACTCCACAGGCTGTGGGCCTTGTGGGCCCAAGCACCACAGGACGTGCTGCCCACAGAGTCTGACTGACAGTGCTCCCAGAGTCCCTGATAGGTCCAGGCACGCTACTTAAGCCTAGAGGGAACACCAGGAAGTTGTCTGTGAAAGGCAAATCCCCAGCCGGCTGCTAGGACAGACTTTGCTCCTACCTGGTTTCTAGCCTCACCCCAGCCCTGCTGCAGCCCATTCCCTATCCTGGCATTTGACTCCAGCTCTGATCCTCGGTGCTGGTTGCTGGCGTCTGACTTCGGCTCCACCCATTAGGCCTAGCTGCCCATGCCCTGGCTGAGCCCCGGCTCAGTTTTTTAAGGAGAAGGTGACAATCGTTACAGCCAGGAGTTGAAATATTCTCATTTAAAGATTCAGGGGGATGTTTCGGTTTAGTTTAAGCCTTCCTGTTATAGCTCTGGGAACCCAAACAGGGCAGCGCGGGATTAGTGTGGGAGAACGAGGAACCAAAACTGCCTCTAAACAAGAAGTGAAAATAACCAGCCACATTTTGTTGTCCCAAGCGGAACAAAGTGTAGAAACGTAACTAAACTGCCTCCTCAACGTAAAGGAAATGGAGTTTATTAACCCTTTGCTTTACTCATGGAAGGCATCAGGAGTAACAGAAATGCGAGAATTTAATAACAAGAAAATCCCAGGCAGTTGCCCCTTGGTCGAGGGAACCATCCAAATGTGAGCCAGGAGACCCGCGTTCTATCCTCTAACTCCCTGTGTGACGCGTAGGACAGCGTCCTTCCTCTCATCTGTAGAATGGAGCTAATGATACTTCCCTCCCTCTCCCGGGGGGAAGCGTGAGGCTTGCTTTGTGTGTGTAAAGCTGGGGATCTTCAGCTGAAAGGCAAAGTTCGTAATATAATTTGAATACACTTACGGAAAATCTGGTCCAGCAGCCAGTATCGCCAGCCCCACGTGCTTAAAAATCATGAGATTGGCGGCAGACTCGTGAGATTTTAAAGACTAGTAAACGTTGGGTTCCTTTACTCTGTTTTCTGGTTATTAAGCCTTTAGGGGGCCCTTGGATCAGGTTTTCAAGCTTTTCTGTGCAAGCATGAGGGATAGACACTTTTTTATTTTTCAGTGAAACCTGAGATTTTCACCCAGTCACAGTTCCTGGAGCTGTGGCTTCAGTACAGTAACTCCTCACTTATTGTTGTAGTTCTGTTCCTGAAAAATGCGACTTTATGCGAAACGATGTTAAGCGAATCCAGTTTCCCCATAAGAATTAATGTAAATGGGGGGGGGTTAGGTCCCAGGGACATTTTTTTCACCAGACAAAAGACATTCTATACACCTACAGTATCAATTTTAAACAAACAGTTGAATATTGTACACAGCAATGAATGATGGTGAAACTTGGTTGAGGTGGTGGAGTAAGAGGGTGGGCTATTTCCCAGGGAATGCCTTGCTGCTAAATGATGAACTAGCACTTGGCTGAGCCCTCAAGGGTTAATCCGCTGTTGTTAATGTAGCCTCACGCACTACAGGGCAGCATGGACTGAGGCAGAGGAGGGAGGAAACACAATAGATGCAGGGCAGTAGCTGCAAACACTTCCCTGCAAAAACTGAACATGTTGAGCCCACGCTATCCAGCTGGAGCGCACCACTCCCTCTTCCTGACAGCGCATGCACGGCTGCACAGGTGCGTGCATGAGTGAGAGCGATAGACGTGCATTGCCCCTTTAAGTATGCTGACTCCACTACAAGCACGTTGCCCTTTTAAGCAGATCGGACAGGAAGCAACAGCTTCCAGCAAGCTCCCTCCTTTCTGTCCCTGAGCCCTGTCCCCTTCCTCCGTTTTGTGGAGAGGGGGTACGGAGCGGGAGGGGGGCAGGAGCAGGGGGACATCCTGATGTCAGCACCCCTCTTCCGCCCCCCCCCCCCCACGCTCTCCCCCCAGCAAGCAGGAAGCTCCCGGGAGCAGCTCCAAGGCAGAGGGCAGGGCAGGAGCAGCACCTGAGTCACATACCTTACAGGGAATTTAGGGGAGCTGATGGGGGGGGGGCTGCCAGCTTCCCCTGGTTCTAATCCCCACAAGGGGGGGCTGCTCTTCCAGAGAATCCTGCAAGCAGTGGACAAAGCAGGCAGCTGCCAAATGATGTTATAAGGGAGCTTTGCGCAACTTTAAACAAGCCTGTTCCCTAATTGAGCAGCAACATAACAACGAAACAACGTTAACCAGGACGACTTTAAGTGAGGAGTTACTGTATCTAAATGCTACAAGACACAAGAGTCGGCAACACTGATTAGCGCAGACGATGCAGTAGAAATGCAGTCGAAACATCTAGATCCTCTACCTATAACAATATCTTCTGCTCCTGAAAAGGAACCACAGGAGTCTTTGCCCTAAAGGATCACAGTTAGAAATGTAGTGAGGGGAGCAGATTAATTTGACTCTGGCCCCATTCCTCATACCCACACGGCCTTGAAGTCAATGGAAGTTCTGCCTCAGGAAGGACTGTAGACCTAGTCCCTTGGTTTGCAGAGTTCAGGACAAAGTCCACCAAGGGGGTTATTTTAAATAATCATTAACACTCAAGGTGATTTCCCCATTTGATTTTCTTGGCATCTCCTGCCATCTGGTTCAGCCTTTGTTTTGATCGCATATGGGGCTGTGAACAATGTCAGAGTTTAAGCCACCATATCTCGACCTCCTTGAATCCAGATCCTCAAAATATTTAAGCACCTAACTCATTAATTTCAGTAGAAGTTAGGAATCTAAATACTGTTCAATGATAATATCTTTCACTAAGTCTTGGAGCACTGGGGAAGTTCCAGAAGACTGGAAGAAAGCTAATATTGTACCAATATTTTAAAGAGGTAAATGGGATGACCCAGATAATTATAGACCTGTCAGTCTGATATCAATCCCAGGCAAAATAGAGTGGCTGACGTGGGAAGGTAATATGATTAATGCCAATCAACATGGGTTTATGGAAAATAGACCCTGTCAACCTAACTTGATACCTTTTTTTGATGCGATCACAAGTTTGGTTGATAAAGATAACAGTGTTGATGTAACAGACTTCTTGTGAGGCGTTTGCCTTCGTACCTCATGACATTTTGATTAAAAAACTAGAAAGCTATAAAATTAACTTGGCACATTTTCAATGAATTAAAAGCTGGCTCACGGATAGGTGTCAACATGTAACTGGAAGCCGGGAATCAGCCTTGCACAGTTGTATTTCTGGGAGGTCCCACAGGGATCATTGGCCCTACATTATTTAACGTTTTTATTAGTGACCTGAAAGAAAACATACGTTGCTGATAAAGTTTGCAGATGACACAAAAATTGGAGTGGTAAACAATGAAGAGAACAGGTCACTGAGAGAGAGCAAACTGGATCACTTGGTAAGCTGGGTGCAAGCAGACAGTAGGCATTTTGATATGGCTAAATGTAAATGTGTACATCTGGGAACAAAGAATGCAGGCCGTACTCCCAGGATGGGGGACTCTAGCCTGGGAAACAGTGACTCTGAAAAAGATTTTGGGCAGGGGGGCAGACAATCAGTTGAACATGAGCTCCCAGAGCAATGCTTTGGCCAATAGGGCTAATGCAATCCTTGGATGCATCAACAGGGGAATCTTGAGTAGGAGCGGAGAGGTTATTTATTTCCCCTCTGTATTTGGCACAGGTGTGACCGCTGATGGATCCTGTGTCCGGTTCTGGTACCCACAATTCAGGAAGGGTGTTGATAAACTGGAGAGGGTTCAGAGAAGAACCACGAGAACGATTAAGAGATTAGAAAACCTGCCTTACAGTGACAGACTCCAAGAGCCCAAACTATTTAGCTTAACTGTTGCCTGACCTATTGATTGTTTATTAATTATATTAATTACTTAAGAATTCCCCATTAACACTCTGAGGTTTGGTAGGTTCTTGTCTCCAGCTCAGGCCCAATATTATTAAAATGAAAGGTCAGTTGGGAACCCGGGTGTGCTTGGTTGCAATACTCGCACTCGTTTTATTAACACGACTGGTAAAATTGCAACATGCCAAGCCAGCAAGGTAGATCGAGATAATACAGAAAAGTGCATTTGAGCATCTATATACTCACACCATCCCTTGCTGAACAACCTGAAGTGTTAGTTATTATCCTCCTCGTCACCATCACCAGTGGTCGTAACCCTGGCACCTCCCAGGAGTTCCATCTCCCAAGGCACTCAGGCCAGGATACAACTTTTAAATGGTGTTACACAGACGCCACTATGCCTAATGTTCAGGAGGGGCTTCTCCCCTTTTCCTCGTTTGTATTTCCTAATGTGATTGGGGGCCCCTTCTCCCATAGACTACTAGCCTGTTTACCTCACGCTTATTAGCATATATGTCAATTAGTTACCACGGCACCCTTGTGGTCAGCCATCTGCTGATGTTCCTAACTTAAAATATCCCCCCAAGCTGATAGAAACTAGCATCTCGTGACTACCTGAGAGCAGTTTAGTCACCATAGTGTTCTGTCCTGCGAGATCTTCTGAGCCAGGGTCCCTCCTAAGGTTAGCTGTTCATGCTAACGTTTTGGGGGCCATATGCCTTGCTTAGTTTAGCTAAGCTATTGTCTTGGAGGCCCGTCTCACTGCGTTATTGCTTTAACTTGTACTCCTGCCTTACCTAGCAAACACCTACAGGCTACATAAAGAGAAGGTTAGGGGGAGGCTTGATCTCAGCCTACATGGGAAACAAATAGTTAATGACGGGCCCTTCAATCTAGCAGGGAAACGCCTACCACAACTCAAGGGCTGGAAGCTGAAGCTAGACGGATTCAGACTGGAAAGAGCGTACATTTTTAACAGTGAGTAATTACGCTTATCAAGGGACATGGTGGATTTTCCGTCACCTACAGTTTTTAAATCCAGACGGGATGTTTTTTCTAAAAGCGCCACTCTAGGAATTATTTTGGGGCAGTTCTCTGGCCTGTGCTATCCAGCAGGTCAGGCGAGGTGATCCCAATAGTCCCTTCTGGCCTGGGGAATCTGAACTGTTGAGGATCTGGGCCCAAATGGGAACTGGTTTGATCTTTGCGATCCGATATCGCTTTGGAGCTCCACGATACCCCCCAGACTCAGCAATGCTGTGTTTAAAACTCTCCCCAACTGACAGCTGCCCCTGGGATCTGTCGGAAAACATCCCCGAGATACGCCAGGGCAGTTCTCTCGCGCCATTCCTTGCTGTAAAGGTTGTAATGATGGAGCCCTAGTTAGAAATCTAGAATGAGAATAAATAAATGCGACAAAGAGCCCTGTGGCACCTTATAGATTTACAGATCCAGACTAACACGGCTACCCCTCTGATAATAAATAAATGGAGGCTCATGGCATGGACTGGTGGCTTTTGAAGAAATGGCTAGGCCCAGCTCCTCAAAGGTATTTAGGTCCCTAACTCGCAGGAAATTGAGGGGAGTCAGGTGCCTGCAAGTGCCCACATCTGCACAGATCCCCTGCATTTTAGCATGTTTCCTTCACCCTATCATCAGTTCTCGCCTATGAGCCCTTGGTTTTGTTGCACTCCCAGATGCAGTGTATATCCCCTTTCCATTGATGAAGTGGGCAAGTGGCGAACTAATAAATAAACTTGCACTGTTTGTCTTGAGCAGTGCAAGACAGTCTATTCCTGAGGCACAAAGCTGGAAGCTGGGGGGATTGGCTGGTGCCTTTCTCTTTGTGATTCGTGAGTGGCTCTGGGAGCATTCATGCCATCTATCCGGGTGGGGGGCTCCACAGGCGGTTGTGCGGAGTGATCACAGCGCCCGGAGGGGTTTGCTGCTTGTCACTAGCAAAACATTGTGAGAGACAGCCCAGGCTGGAGAGTTAAGGTGGCACAGTGGTCCCACAGTGCCAGGCTGCACCCCAGGGATCCTGTCACAAGAATATTGTCTCCCAAACAGTGTGAGAGTGGTAAAAACAAATCCATATAGCCATCAGGGAGATGCTGGAGGGAGAATAGGGCAGAAGGTCCCAGCGACAGTAAAAATATGTCCACTAGCTGTAGGGCAGCTGGGGGGAAGGGAAGCTGGACCCTCTGCCTGTTGCAGAGGAAGTAAGCCAATCCACCACAGAAAAGGAGAAGCGGGAATGCCTCCCGCACAGACAGGCAGGGTTGATTAGGAGGAAGATGAAGAGTTGCACTGAGGGGCCAAAGCAGGAGTCGAGGGACGAGCTCGGTTCCAGTGAATGCAGCCTCATCCCAGGACTAGCTATTACCATCGAGAATCAAGCTGTGTAGCCCTTCCGCAGGAGACCTGGGCCTGGCTTGTTTACCGCCCAACCCATGCAGTGTAGCCCAGTTCTTGCCAGCAGAGGGCAGCACCGACCATCCTCTTCACATGCCATTGCTGGACGCAGATGGGACATCCGTATCCAGTCTGAGCATTGGGGGCTGCCCCCCTGGCCTGAGCAGGGGCAGGGTTACAGGGAAGCCCGGCTCAAGCTCTCTGTGTGGGGAGGAAGCAGTGGGGCAAGACAATGGGCAAATTAAGTCGCCTACACGTTAAGCCGATGCAGAGCCCCATACAACCTTCTGCTGTTCTGCAAACCCCCTTTCGACTGGCCCAGTGTAGCTGGGTCACCGCCCATAGACCCAGAACCATACAGGGGAGACCTACCCCTTCTCTCTGGGGAACTGGTGCTTCTCAGAGCCCCTGCCATGAGGCTTTGGGGAAAAACTGCAGAAAGGAACTAGCTAGAGACTCCAGCCGGGAGCAGCAGGGGACTGCAGCGGACTGGACTTTCCTCCCACCCTCTTCCTCTCTGCTCCCCCCTCCCTTCCTAAACCCACCCAAATAAAATCATGGCACGAACCTGCCCTTTGATGCCATCACATTGTTCACGCTCCACCCTTGCCCCAGCCTGGCTCTGTCCGGTCTTATTCAATTGTCCACATGGAAGGGCCGACTGCTACCACTTGTACAGCCCCTGGCACAATGCCATCCCCTATAATAAACATGATTAACAACAATAAAGGGAGTATAGATCAATCCTTTAAATTTGGCCCACAGTGGAAGAACAGCTTGGGCTATGTAGGGTAGCTTGGGAGGTTACCAGTAGAAAGTCAGGTCCTGTCTTGGCTACCATAGATGATGCTGTGGACAACTGGAGAACCAGGAGGTGTAAGACAGACACTGGGAAGGGACACCATGTTGGAAAAGGCCTAGTTCACAGCAGTCATCCTAGAGCAGGGGTAGGCAACCTGTGGCACGCAAGCTGATTTTCAGTGGCACTCTCACTGCCCGGGTCCTGGCCACCGGTCCGGGGGGCTCTGCATTTTAATTTAATTTTAAATGATGCTTCTTAAACATTTTAAAAACCTTATTTACTTTACATACAATAGTTTAGTTCTGTTATAGACTTCTAGAAAGAGACCTTCTAAAAACATTAAAATGTATTACTGGCACATGAAACGTTAAATTAGAGTGAATAAATGAAGACTCGGCACACCCCTTCTGAAAGATTGCCGACCCCTGGGCTAGAGGCGCTCCTCTTCCAACCCTAACAGAACAAGACTGGATCGGGCCGGTATTTAAAGGACAACAGTCAATTGGAAGCAGTAGTGTGGAAAAAAGAGAAAGAAAACAATCTTTATTCATCTCTAAGCAGTACACAAGGGCAGCGCCGTCCCTCCTGCTGTCACCTGCTCGCCAACTTTCACCTGCAGTCATCCAGTGTGCAGCCAGCAGTTTAATGATTCTCATGCTCTGCTGTGCCAAAGCCCATGCAAGTGAGTGGAGGCAGATTCCCCGGAGGCTGCAAGCCAAGGCGGGTGCCGGCTTTCGGAGACTTGCTCGCACTGGGTGATCGTGCAGCATTGAATTTCCCTAGGATGGGGGGAGAGCAAAGGCTCAGGGGCTGGCTCCAGGGGAGGCAGCCTCGGGCAGGAAAGCAGGCGGGAACCGTATGGCTGGGCCAACCTGACTCACCGCAGATGGGAAGCGAAGCCCAGCCGTGGCACAATCGGCAGCTGGTCCCATATCCAATAGCCCAGGGACTGCATGAACCAGCGTTCCCTGCTTTTTCCGCGTGCTAGGACCTGGTTCTTTACTCTGTCTTTATTGACCTCCCCTCCCCCACATACTGCCTATGATGCCCATCATCTGAGGGTTAGCTCACTGCTCCCCCTCACCTCCACTGCCAGCCTAAAGTAAGGGGGCCCTGGCACAGGCCCTATTGGGGCCCCGCAGACCAGCCACAGCAGCAGAGCCCGCCTGTTCTGAGGCCACGCTAGGAGGGTCACAGCATACAAAGCACAAACACACCCGTGGACAGTCTTGTTTTATTGTTTACACAGTCAAGACTATAGACACATTTTAGAGTTACAGTCATTGCAGCATTGAGGACAGACTGCCACCACCCACACCGAGCGCCCTTGAGAGCAGCACTGCCCCTGCAGGGCTCCTACCAGCAATTCCTTTGGCATTGTGTACTTTGGACTTGCCCCTGCATCCCCGTCCCCATCCGTCTCAGGGACAGTGGGGAGATCTCAGCCCAAAGACCGGTCTAGGGATTTGTTCATGCTTCCAAAAGGCTGAAGCAGATTCAGATAGACCTGTACCCAACCTTCCTGCACCCACAGGCACGGATCTGTGGCCAGTGTAAACCACACTCCGCTGCTCCTACACGCAGGTACCGTCTGGAGATGGAAATTCTTGTCTCCAGGGATAGCTTTCAAGCCCAACAGGTGATGAGGAGACCTGCAGTCCCCCCAGCAGAGTCTGCCTGAGAATCACGGAGCTGCCACTACAGTTACTCTTGCTTCAAATTGTGCTTCCATCTCCCCGGGACTGGGATGGCAAAGATCCACTGAAATCCAGGGTCAGTACTGACCGGGGCGGGACCCAAGCCTGAGGAGTGCTATATCATCGTAGCAGCTATGGGGCCTAAGCAAGGCTCAGACCCCAGTGGGGGATGCCCCTCAAATCACCACCCCCAGGATTCAGTTATCCCCCATATTGGGCCTTTTCTCACCCCCTTCTGGAACAAAGGGGCTGGAGTCTCTGCCCAGGTCACGCTGTGAGAGGCAGCTGGCGCAGGCCAGCCCAGGTGGGAGCATGCCCCTGCAAAGCCCTACCTGTGTTACTGCGGGCTGGATCTGACCCTGGATCTGGGGGCATAGCCGCTGGTTCTTGGAGCTGGGATGCCCTAGAATTATTTCCAAGGCAACGGCAGAATGGGTCTATCCTTCGGGGGGGAATTATGGGCAGGCCTTGGAGGACTAGCAGCAGATACCCCCAGCTGTGCTAGCTGGCCCAACCTTAGAGCAAACTGGGCCAGAGGGTTTTGTAGGTGGCTGGGCTAAAACCCAGGTTATCTGCCTCCCCTGAGGGAAGGAGACTGGCTGAAAGTCACCATGAAGCTATGGCAGAGGTCAAGAGGCCCATGCTACAGCCCAAAGACAGCCGCGCTACCGGCAGTACAGCTTGTGCCTCTAGAGCCGGCTCACCCGCGGCTCCGGTTTCTTCCCTCACCTGGAGTAATGATCCTGCCTGCCACTGGTTGGTTGCCATGGAGACGGCTGCCAGAGGAACACTAAATGCCCTGAAGCGCATGTTTCGTGCCAATGTCCCCAGCAGCGAGAGCAGCATTAAAAATACCCCCCCCCTCCCCCCCCAGCAAAGGGAGTTCACACGGGGATCAGCCAGGGCTTGTTCTCACCAGCGAGCGGCTCGGTTCTCCCAACACCCCCTACTGAACCCTCAACTCAGCCTGAGTCCTGAGAGGGCAAACGAAGGGCCTCCAAAAGCCCAAGTAAAACCAGCGTTAAAGAGCCAGCTTGAGTAACAGAAACGCTCATCCCCTGGCCTAGGGGGGAATCAGCCAGAGACACTGGGTCAGTAACAGCACATGGAGCCAGCAGAGCGGGCAATCACATCCAAGATCCAGCCAGTATTGCAAACACCCTCCCCTGTCAGATCTACCGAGGGGCCTGGTATCTTCTCCCAGCCTGCCCCCCATCTGTTTAAAACGGGGTCGGACCTTGATGCCAAGAGCAAACCCATCCCCCCCTCGTGATTCCTCACCCCAAAGTCTCTGGGGAAAATACAGCAGAGATTCAAACGGACCAACCCACCGGACTGAGGCTGTGGCTGAGGTCAATAGCTTAAGCGCTACCAGGGCCTGACAGCTCCCAGAACGGCTTGCTGGGGAACGGAACAGAACAAGCCATTCGCCCCCAAGAACAGCCCCAGATCAGAGCCCCCCCCGGCTGGTCGTGGCACAGGTTCCAGCTGGCATCGGAACAGCCCTGCAGGATTTGGGTCTACAAGGCTAAGGAGTGAATGAGGCCAGAGGAACCGCAGCCTGTCCGAGGTTATGCTGAAGAGCCAGAGGGTTGACACATCAGCACTGAGCTGTAACCCTTGGCTGGGGTGTCCAGCCCAAGAGGCAGGGCAAGCCAAATAATCAAGGCAATGCCTAGCTGGGGTGTTGACGTACAGGCTTCCCCATCAGTCCAGGATCTGTCCCATCCCCTTTTCATGGTAGATGCCACGTGCAGCCTCCAGTCCATTGGTGCTGTCTAAGGGCTCCCTCCCCTCTTGTCTGGAGAGACCAACTCACTCGTATCGTTTAAATAGCAAAATAAATTACGTCAGCCTGGCTGGAGCAACCAGTTTCTCGGGACACCAAGAGACCGTGGGACACAGACGCATGACTCCACACCAACGTCAGCGCCGGCTCCTCCGGGACCGGCGTGACAGACAGGACTGGACCACAGCCACACAGACAAAGGCACAAGCTGTTTCACAACCGAGTTGTAGCCACATGGAGAGAATGCGGGGGGGTCTCTTCCAGGGACCCCCAGCCGGAGCTCTAGCTGAGCTAGAGTATCAAGTCTTTCAGGCAAGGAGAGGTCAGAGGTCAGGAGGGGCCCACGAGCCAGCCGGCCTCCACTCGAGCAGCTGAGTGCACAACGGAAAGTGGCGTTACCAGTAGTTCAAGAAACGCCAGATGCTTAAGCACATTTAAAGCGCAAGGAGGTCAGTTCTGGTGCTTGCTTGGTCCAGAAAATTAACAGGAAGAGGGCAGGGGTGGGAGGGCAGACCTCAGAAGGTCAGAGGCAAGGAGTGATTCAAGAGGCCCCTGAGCCAGCACAGGCTGCAGCCAGCGTCAGGAGAATGGGATTGACATAGAAAAGGAATAAGAGGTGGGGCTGGGAGCCCAGCCTAGATTCCAGCTCCCTCAACACGAGTCAGATTGGTGGGTGTCAGGGGGTCACTCTAGAGAGCTGTCAGAATTGTCTCGAGCTAATCAGCCCCCTCACAGAGATTGCCTCGGCCCAGGAGGTTCAAGGTTTAAGAAAACCAGAAGTGGCCGTTTCTGCCCTGATTGACACATCTTTAAAAAGGAACCCTAAAAAAGGAAAAGTCTCCGACCAGGACCACGCTCCAGGCACTGATTACATCACAGACTCCTTCTCGCAGGAGCCAACGGCAGCCAGCGGGACGGGCCCGTCTCTCTTGATCAGTGGGGAGCCTTCCTCCTCGCCCGGAACCTTGCTGGGGCCCAAGTCCTCAGTCTTGATCTCCACCAGCTCCTCGGCTTCAGCCTTCCCCATTGTCCTCTCTGTGTACACCTGCAGGAGGCCGGCTCCAAAGGCGTCTCCTTCCACGTTGAGGACGGTGCAGGTGCGGTCCCTGAACAAACATAGGAGGATTGGTGGGTGAGCAGACAGGCGACAGCAGGGAGTCAGACACTGCTCCCCAGCTCTGAACCAGGGGCAGGGGCTTCAGTGCCACCGGGAGACGGCAGCCCAGCGCTGCCACAAAGCCCCTGCCCAGCAACCCAGAGCCCGTCACGCAGCTCTTGACCTCTGGTTGGGCTGGATGCTGACTTGGCACAACTGTGGCAGATGCCGCCAGAGGATTTCTAGAGCAGGAGGAAAGCTGCACCCCGCAGGATACACCCTTGTGCCCCAGGGCACGTCCCATTCAGAGCCAGGGATTTGCTCCGAGCTGGTCCCACTCAATCAGGCTTTTTAGCTGCTAGGCCCAGAGTGTTCAGACATGGGGAAGTAGCACCGAGCTACTCGTGGGAGACTAACCCACGCACCCCCTTGCTTCAGCTGCCCACTGGCAAAGCGGCACTGCACTGTGCCGCGGGGCTTGTCTACGTGGTACCGTCCCTTCCCCTTTGGAAGCAGGGGCGGCTGCGCGGCAGGCGAATGCAGCAACCGCAGCCTTGCAGAAGCTGAGCTGCAGGCCAGCCAAAGGAACAGCCCCGTCCAAGCGGAGACAGCCTATGGGGAGTGCAGCCTTGTGTCACTTTGCCCAGGGCTCTCCCCGTGCGAGACTGCTCTCAGCTGGTTTAACGTGCTCTGCTGAGGCTGCAGAAATGTAGGGGGCCCCCGGGAAGCGGATTCCCACGGACCCAGCCAGACGGCCCATTCCAGGCAGCTGCACCCGCCGAGCCCATCAGACGGATCTGTCTGTTCTACCCCGTACAGCCCATGTCAGTGTCTTTGCCCCCCTGTCCTGCCCTTACACAAGCCAGTCCACAGCCAGGATGAGGGAGATGTCGTTGGTCGGCAGCCCAACGGCTTCCAGGATGATGGCGAAGGTGAGGATGCCACCGGCAGGGATCCCCGCTGTCCCCACGCTGGAGGCTGTAGCTGTGATCCTGCAGGACAGAGAGAGAGAGAGAGATCAGACACGTCACCAGTGCAGCAGGGGTGCTCTTACATAGCACTTTTCACTGGTGGATCTCAAAGCACTTCACAATGGAACTCACTTATCCTCACAACCCCCCCACCCGGTGGGGCAGGGCTCTTATTCCCATTGTGCAGATGGGGAAACTGAGGCAAGGTCACACAGTCTGTGGTGGAGCTGAGACTTGAACCCAGGTATCCCAAGTCCTTGGGTAGTGCCCTAACCACGTGATCCTTGAGTTAAGGAGTACGTGGCCAACGGATGTGTGTCAACACCGCTCAGAGAAGGGACCTCCCAGCAGCACAACCAGCCAGTGACAGGCCCCACGCCAGCCAGCAAAGAGTGAGCTCTTCCCCTTCCACCCACTGCTGGGGAGGAGCGTGGGCAGCATCTCTCGACTAAGGAGGAAGCATCCGGCTCTAATGAGCCACGGGACAATCACGGGACACTCTGATCACTGACCCTCTGGGTCACCTTGTGTGATGTGTACCGGTTGGATCAGCATAGCTGAGCGCCCCGCACTCAGAGGCAACGGCATATCCCAGTCTGACTCAGTGCCCACGCTTGGAGGGGGGTTCGGGGCTGGGGCAGAGCAGCTGGGTGAAGTGAAAGCTCCTACGACAACAGCTCGTCTGTGCCTTAGCTCAGACAGCGACCGTATCCCAAACATCGCCCCAGCAGTGTCTGCACTGGGGAAACGCAGACACAACCCAGGCGTGAAGGCCGCCTTTTAAGAGCACGGGGTGCTGGGGGGAGGGGAGGGGGAGAGGCGGCGGAGCTGGGCCCCTCAAACCCCTGGATTTCCAAGACCTGGGAGTTCTGCAGAGGCAGGACATTCAGCCTCTTGGCTGCTAACCCTTGTAACTCGCACTGGTTAGTGCCAGGGCTCAGCTACTCATTCACTGTGCTCAGTTATAAAACAGAAGCAACTTTCATGTGACGCTGGCTCACAGCAGGATCTCCCCTGGTCTTGGCAGCAAGCTCATGACTCCATTTTTCCTATGTGAGGCAGGCAGGGAGATTCCCAGTTTCCTGCAGAAAGCCGCAAGAGGAAGAGGAACAGCTGGGTGGGGCCAGACAACGGGGCCTAGCAGTTAGATGAAGAACCTGGGAGTCAAGGACTCTCGCCTCTGGACAGAAGCATGGTCTCGTATGGAGATAGGACTCCTGGGTTCTAGTCCAAGCCCCGCCACCGCTTGGCAAGTCCCATCACCTCCCTGTGCCTCAGGACCCCACTCGCCCCTGTGTAAGCCAGGGCTAATAACCAGCCCAGCTCTCGGAGTGGGGTGGGGCAGATTCTGTGGCTCAGTGTTTTAGCGCCAGAGCAGGGTGCGGGCTGCTCCGCTCACAGGATGGTGATGACCTGGATGAAGTTGAGCGGGATGTTGTTCAGCTGGGCGATGAAGACGGCCGCCACGCACTGGAAGAGGGCGGCCCCGTCCATGTTGACCGTGGCCCCGATGGGCAGGATGAAGCGGCTGATGTGCTTGGAGACGCCGTTGTTCTCCTCAACGCACTTCATCATCAGCGGCAGCGTGGCAGAGCTGTGGAGAGATCAGAGCGCGTACGCTGAGTACTCATGCACCAGCCCAGCTAGGCCTTGAGCCGGGTGTGTACATAAGGGTGGGCAGCCAATGCAGAACTTCCTAATAGATCCATAGGCACCCTTCCCTGTGGGAGAAGGGCACCCATAGGCTACACTACAAATGGGAAACAGCCCCCACCAAGTTTGTTACCTCCTTGGTCTAGATGTTCTGCTGTGCAGCAGCCAAAGCCAGGTGCTTCACTGGAGAATGAATGCACCTCACTTAAATAAATAAAAAATATAAATTAAATAAATTAATGGAGATATCCTATCTCCTAGAACTGGAAGGGACCTTGAAAAGTCATCGAGTCCAGCCCCCTGCCTTCACTAGCAGGACCAAGTACAGAGCCAGGGCCTCCCTGATCTGCTGGAAGCCTCCCTACGAGAGGTTTACTCAAGCCCCATAGCTCCTGTGCCCACAGCTAGCATTACAATACCTGGAGGAGGTGCCGAAGGCAGTGGCCAGCGCTGTGAAGATGCCCCAGAGGAACCTGTAGGGGTTCTTGCGTGTGAAGATGAAGTAGATAACTGGGAGGAGGATGAAGCCGTGGATGAAGTGCCCTAAGACACCGCAGCAGATGTACTTGCCCAGGCTGGTGAAGAGGACCACCACGTCCTCCATCTCCACAATCTTGCCAGCCACCAGGAACATGATACCAAGGGGAGCATACCTAAGGGCAGGAGAGACCAGTGAAGACAGGGAGACCCCTCCCCCCCAGCCAGGTTGGCAATTATCCTCATTTTGTAGATGGGAAAAGCCAGGTTAAGTGTCTTGCCCCAGATCTGCGTGCAGTGGCCAAGCCAGGATGAGAACCCAGGAGTCCTGGCTCCCAGGCTCAGATCCTCAAAGATATTCAAGCTCCTACCTTCCACCGAAATCTGGGCTGAATCCCTTTCTTAGTTCATGCTACCTCTCATAGGTCAGGAGGAATCCACATCTCCTGAAACAAGTCTGCCCAGCACATGCTGCTCGGGAGTGGAGAGGAGGTTACATCAGAATGGCCATACTGGGTCAGACCAAGAGTCCACATAGCCTAGTATCCTGTCTTCTGACAGTGGCCAACACCAAATGCTTCGGAGGGAATGAACAGAACAGTGCAATTATCAAGTGATCCATCCCATTATCCAGTCTCAGCTTCTGGCAGTCAGAGGTTTAGGGACACCCAGAACACAGGGCTGTGCCCGTGACCATATTGGCTAGTAGGCATCGATGGACCTATCCTCCAGGAACTTCTCTCATTCTTTTTTGAACCCAGTTATACTTTTGGCCTTCACAGCATCCCCTGGCAAGGAGTTCCACAGGTTGACTATGCATTGGGTGAAGAGGTACTTCCTTTTGTTTGTTTTAAACCTGCTGCCTATTAATATTATTGGGTGACTGCCTGGTTCTTGTGTCACGTGAAGAGGTAAATAATACATCCTTATCCACTTTCTCCACACCATTCATGATTTTTCAGACCTCTATCATTTCTCCCCTTAGTCATTTCTCAGCCTCAGTCAAGCTTTTTAATCTCTCCTCGTATGGAAGCTGTTCCACTCCCCCAATCATTTTTGTTGCCCATCTCTGTACCTTTTCTAAGTCTAATATATCTTTTTTGAGATGGGGCGACCAGAACTGCATGCAACAGTCAAGGTGTGGATTTATATAGTGGCATTATGATATTTTCTGTCTGATTATCTATCCCTTTCCCAACATTTTGACTGTAGCTGCATATTGAGCAGATGTTTTCAGAGAACTATCCACAATGACTCCAAGATCTCTTTCTTGAGTGGTGACAGCTAATTTAGACCCCTATCATTTTGTATGTATAGTTGGGATTATGTTTTCCAACGCGCTTTACTTTGCATTTATCAACACTAAAGTTCATCTGCCATTTTGATGCCCAGTCACCCAGTTTTGTGAGATCCTTTTGTACCTCTTTGCAGTCTGCTATGGACGTAAGTGTCTTGAGGAATTTTGTATCATCTGCAAATTTCGCCACCTCACTGATCATCCCTTTTTCCAGATCATTTATGAAGGTTGGTCCCAGTACCAACCCCTGGGGGACTCCGGTATTTACCCTTCCTCCACTGTGACAACTGACCATTTATTCCTACCCTTTGTTTTCTGTCTTTTAACCACTTACTGATCCACGAGAGGCCCTTCCCTCTTATCCCATGACAGCTTACATTGCTCAAGAACCTTTGTTGAGGGACCTTGTCAAAGGCTTTCTGAAAGTCCAAATACAACAAGAGGACTCAGCGGAGCAGGATCCCAGAAGAGGTGGATAAGCAGTCCAGCCATAGCCAGGAGGACTTTTGCTGATCCTTGCTGTCCACTCCTCAAGCCCAGAGAGAGGATTCTATTTATTGCCCTTTCCGGTCCAGAGATGCGCGCACCAGACCCTTCCAGAAGCAAAGAACCCCACAATCCACTAATGCATTCAGCTAGGGAAAAAACTCCCATGATCTTTCCACTCCCATCTCACACTACACCATGGCGTTTCCAATACAGCAAGTCATTTACCCATCTCCCAACAGCAGAGGAAGAACAGGAATGTCCAGCCGCTAAAAGGAGGCAGAACTGGGTGTAAGCACCAATGCGTAGTCACCGCTGCACCTGGCATATTGGCACACCAGGAAAGAAAGTGCCAACAACCGCGTCCAAGAGCATCTGCGGTATAATATTACGCCCCCGGCATGCGTCTGACCCAAGATCAGCAGAGCAGGGCCAGGTTCTATTTGTGGCTCTGCAGATGACTCTGCCACCCTGGATGAATCACTTGACCTCTCCCTTTCTGTAGTCAGGCTCACATCCAGGTCTCGGAGGGCCTGAGAGCAAGGCACTAACTGTACGTACTGGTGAGGGAGCCCAGCTCTTCCAGAGTGAGGATGTTAATGAATTAGCACTGAGCCAAGTGGAATCGTTTCCATGTTAAAGAATTAGCACCGAGCCAAGTGGAATGGTCTCCATTACAGCACAGAATCACCACACAACTCTATCTGAGCAGCTTGGTAGATTCCAAATCACCAGCTCATCTAGCCCCATAATTATCCCCACAGGCCTTTGCACCCACCCCCCACAGCTCTGGCTATCTACCCAGGGCGACGCACTACAGGAGACAGTCTTATCGCCAAGTTACCAGTCACTGCCCACCCCTCACCGAATCAACCCCCTTCTCCCCCAATGGGTGCAACTAGCTGCCCTTTCATACCACATGATCCAGGCGACCAGCACCATGGTGGCTTCATTGAAGGAGTTGAAGAACTTTATCAGGTTCTCCCCCTCGGGCCCAAGCTTCCGCAGAGCGATCCCAAAGACGATGGCAAAAACCACCAAACCCAGGATGTTCATCCCTTCCACCTCATCTCCCAGGGGAACCTGAGCAGAGAAGAGGTCAACATTTGTCGTCAACATTTGTCATCAGAGGAACAAGGTAGCTCAGAGAAGACAACAGACCAGGGAACAGAGAAAGGCTCTAGCTATTTGCGGCTGCTTGACAGGCGTGAGTTTGGCAAGAAAGGAGAGCCTTGTAGAACTTTAGCCATCAGTACTTTAAGGTCCCAGAAGGCTGGAGAACC